>NC_089743.1:63409613-63417113 GCF_040412425.1 Macrobrachium rosenbergii
TCCTAGATCTGGAAATAAATGCCGAAGTTTGGGCTTTTACGTTGACCTCTGAACTTGACAAATGGTCAAAGGTAACAAAAACAAAATGAGATGGGAGAGAGAATTAATCACAAACCGCAAGAGTACCTATTCACCTAGGAATACAAGTATATCAGCAAAGTTACCTTTGAACGAGCCCTTGACCTTATAAAACGGCTCAAGGTGAAAATTATTATTAGAAAATAACAACCAATCCCAATGCCACTTACTTACGAAATTTCAGCAAACAAAAAAGTAAAAAGTTCTCTTTCAAAATTATCCGCGACTTTGAAAAGGGTCAGCATGAAAATACTGGGGGATGGTTGTTACCAAATCAACGAAAACAAACAAACGTTAAACGGCTAAAGGCACCATCCTCCAAGCTACCATAATCACTATTCCTAACAATAGCACCTACAAAATATTATCAAACGCAAGAGAAAATTAAAATACTGACCTTTACATTAATTTGCAACCTCGAAAATTCGGACAAATATTCACTGAAGGTAACGTCTAACTTTTAAGGCACCTACCTACTAAGTTTCATCAAAATCACAAAAATAAAATGATAGAATTATCCTATTCTCAAAAACTTGCCATTTCACACTCTGATCATAGATACTGTATGACCTGTAGACATGAAAATATTACTACTACATTTTCCGAGATGCAGAGGAAAACTTCTAATATTTTACCACTTGAATTAACCTGTGGTCTATAAAGGTATGTAAAAGGAAAGATACTGATCCATAATATACCTACCTTATCAAACTAAATCAAAATTAGAGTAAAAGACTGCAGAAATTTAAACTTGAAAATTAGGTCACGGTAAAAAAAAAATTGGAAGATAACCACTGACTTCAAGACTTAGTTCCCATGTTTCATCAAAATCAGAGAAAAGTAAAATGCTATTCTTCAGTTTGAAATGTGACCTTGAAAAATTGGTCGAAATTAAAAATATTTGTGAGGGTAATCACACCAAAAGAAAATGTTGAAAGTGTCAGCACGAATAAATTATCAGTAGCCTCGAAAAATAAGTTAACGCTAAAACCTTATTGCAAAAAAATTCCCTTCTGCCAAAATACTCTCTTACCAAATTTCAAAATTTAGAGTAATATAAAATGTTGACCTTTAAGCTGATGTGTGACCTTGAAAAAAAGGGATCAAGGTTCAACAGAAACAGTATTATCTGAGTAAAAATTCTCACCTGCCTCAGCGTATCTGTCTCATTAAAAAAAAAAAACCTAAATTCCAAATTCAGAAATTAGTTGTGACACGTAAGATAGGGCATGTTTACCAATATTTGTGACACAAATGCCTCGAAGCCTGAAGACCAAACACTTTTATCACAATTTATAAACTGAATTTATAAACTGACTTGTGATCTTTTCAAAATAGGTCATGGACCAGTATACTTGGGGAAAATATTCACTAACCTGCTGAATAAAATGTTACAATGTTACATCAAAATAAGAGAGAAGAAAAAGGAGGGAGACCAACAGTAATAATGGGATCTCGTAAGCCAGTGATGCTGGGCTGTAAGAAATACGCGCGTTCAACATGGCGGCAAAATCCCAATTTACATGCAGATTAATATGAAAATGTTATTTCTCTTATATGGACATACTACGTGCAAAATAAATAGTAATCTCCTTGAGGCGCTGTGGAGGAGAAATTTTTACAGCTTGCACAAGTTTTCCATTATGGATGTCATGTGAATGGAAAGTCAATCTACATGAGGGGAATCAGACATTAACATTGGCTATACACCTCCATAACCTCCTTGCACTTTATATATATATATATATATATATATATATACACTATATATATATATATATATATATATATATATATATATATATATATATATATATATATATATATATATATATATATATATATATATATATATATATTTATATGTATATATATATATATATATATATATATATATATATATATATATACATAGATACACGTGATTTTGCATTTTATTAAGCGTACCTTCAAAATGTGCAGCAATTACATGAAAGTACTCTGTACTTAGTTTTCAATTTTCACCTCCGAAAATCTGATATCACGCGAAGGTTTTGTGATTTCTCAGAATATATAAAAACGCATGTACGTGTGTAAATTTATATATTTGGTTCATGGGCCCAGTGACGTAGATGAGTGAGCTGAAATTTTCACAAGATCCGTTTTGCTGTACTTCAGTAGCCCACACACAGGTTTAGAATAAAGTTAGACTAATATCCTTAAAATTGTAGACGCTCTTAACATCGTCGCCACGAACTGATATCGAATGAACAACTTTTACTTGCCATCATTTGTAGTTGTCACAATTACATGTGGATAATCTATTTCGGTTTTCAGCAAAATGCAATATAGCCACCTTATCACAAGTTGCTGATGTTACTCCATGTGTATGACTAAAAATAGTAAGCACTGGGATGAGGAAATGAAAACGGTCTAGAAATGAAACTGCATGACAGAAGTGAAGGTCTTGTTCAGGAAGATTTATAAGCAAGGGATAAAAATAGAAAGAAGAACGCCAACAAAAAATTAAATGCAGTTCTACAATAAATTATACAAAGAAATTAATGAACATTCAAACCCAACCCGGAATAAGAACCACGGGCTCCGATTCGTATAAGACTTTTTATATATTCTTATAACTATTATTTATTCTCATACTTACAAATTCAGTGTTCGTTTACGAAAATCGAGTTCAGGGCTAATAATAATAATAATAATAATAATAATAATAATAATAATAATAATAATAATAATAATAATAATAATAATAATAATACAGGTTTAAACAATATGGGACCCTTATGCAATTATTATTTACAATAATATTTAGGGTGATGCTACAAAGAGGAATGAATGGGAAGTCCAGAAGAAACAAATATGAATGCAAAGATAGCCACACCTCCAAAATAATTCTCGAATGAAGAGGATTAAATGAAGCCATATCAAAATGTAATTTTTTTACATTTTTAAACCTAAAAGCACTTGCTGCCCCAAAGTCTACTACAGAATTAAATTCTCATCTCTATAAAGATCAATCCTCATATTATCAAAAGCTCACTCTTTTTAACCTAAAGACATAAGATAGTTTACTTTTTAGTAAAAGAAAACAAAAGGGATTAGATCTGCAATGAAATTCAACCATGACTAGAACTGATAAAATCGTCAACATCTTCTCATGATCAGTCCATAAATAAACCTTGAGATATAATAAAAGAACCTAGGACAAACGTTCAAGACGTCAATTCTTCAATGTGAATCCTGTAACATAAATAAACGCAAAAAAAGTGAAAAACTATAACAATAAAGTTATATAAAGTTTGTAGCAACGCGCTGGAATTATACTGTATTACTTCGCTATGTTATTAGGAGAGTATATTAACTTTGTAGGTAAAATACAATATCTCTCCAAAACCATGAGAGAGAATATCTTGACATCAGTACAAATGAAATTTGTTCGAAAATTTCGTATTCTCTGGGAACTGATAATTCTGACGGGCAGCAGTGTGGGTAATTGACGGAAGGTATATTTTACGCCGAACTCACACAAGTCAAGGAACACGTGCATGATTTTGGCCTTGTAAATGTCTTATATGAAAATATAATATACAACAGAATACAGAATTTTGGCCAAATTGCTAAGCGCTGGGACCTATACGGTCATTCAGTGCTGAAACTGAAATTGTCAGTAAAAAGGTCTGAGAGGTGTAACAGGAGGAAAACCTCGCAGCTGCACTATGAATCAATTGCTAGGAGAGGGCGGAAAGTAAGAAGAAAGAAAGAGAATATGAACGGAGGTACAGTAATAGGAATGAAAGGAGTTGCAACTAGGGACAGAAGGAACGCTGCAAAGAACCTTCAGCAATGCCTACAGTGCACCGCATGAGGTACTCTAACGGCACTAACCCCTACGGAATATATGAATATATTAAAAGACGATTAACGGTAGATGGAACAATGCGAAATCAAACTACATGTCTACCATCTCCATGAATTCTCCCAAAAGCTAAGATTTATGTGCATTGTATTTGTAAAAAGCACAGCTACAAGGTCAGGAGCAATGGTTTCAGCACGATGGTTTTCCACGTAACTTTACACTAACAATACTGTCCGCAATACATGATGCAACGATAGATACACACACACATACAGTACAACAGTATATATATATGTGTGTGTGTGTATATATATATATATATATATATATATATATATATATATATATATATATATATACACACACACATATATATATATATATATATATATATATATATATATATATATATATATATATATATATATATATATATATATATATATATATATATATATCAAACCCACAGGAATATGACAGACAGAATTTTAGTACCAAGCACTTTCACGTTTATTAACGCATCGTCTGGGCACAAACGAGACACAGGTGAAAAGAAGGTTACAAAGGAAACTAAAAGAACAAGAATACCAGATGGTCAATTGTCAAAGGGTAATATACAGAAAGATAATCCAGGATAATCCGGGATCAAGCGGTCACAAACTAAAACCACAGACCTAACTACAGGAGATACGGAAGTTTAGCCATACAAAATCCAAAACGTGTATAAAATTGAATACCAGATGGTTAATCCAGGAAAATCCGGGATCACGAGGTCAAACTAAAACCATATACTTACCCATAAGAGATACGGAATCTTACCCATTCAAATTGCAGAACCATGTATAAAACTGAATACCAATTTTGCTTATATTTATCAACAACTTTTTAAATTATGAAGGCATCAAGCTTAAACAAAACAGGACTTAAATTTAGAGCACTTTCATTATTTGACTTGATAAAACAAGGCTCAATGATATTCCTTTTAACCATGCATCTACTGGGATCTTTTAATTACATATATATATATATATATATATATATATATATATATATATATATATATATATATATATATATATATATATATCACTACTAATAATGCCTGCGAGGATATGGCTGTAGGATATACAAAATATTTACGTGAAGTCGGGCTAAAAATAAAAAAAATATGAAAAAGCTATAAAACTAAATAATATTTGAAATGAAAAGTGCGCTGTGCACATAATAGCTAAATACGAGTAAATTCATCATTTCGTTTGGATTACATTTCCGAATAATATCCAAGATATGAAAACATAAGCACTAATAGAGTGCATACATCCGCCAAAACCAACCTCAATCTTATACGATATATTTTCAGTTGCCCGGATTCGCACGAAAGTTGCAGATTTAGAAAATACATATCTGCTAAACGTTGCTGAAAGGACTCAAGTTTACATCTTGCGATTAAATCTACGATTAGTGGACAGAATATTTAAATTCTCTTAGAGATGAGATATCGAATTTGTAAACAATCGAATTTCCAAACACTATTTTGGTTTGTCATCTTGATCAGTCATAAATCCAAAAAACTCTAACTTGGCTCACATATTACCTTCCAAATGTTCATTGACATCAACTTTTGAGATAACAAACAAATATAAGTGCTATGCAACTTGAGAATTTGCTTTTATCATGCAGACACTGACTGCTCAGTTAACTGTACCTCATTCTCTATACCACACACCACAACGCGAGCGTGTTTACTTAAAAACCTAGGTGGAAATAATCTTAACAGAATCTTCTTTATAAAAAAAATGTTTCTTCAGAATTATTTCAAAACACCAATCGAGTACCTGTCGACTGATTAACCTGTTTGTAATTTTAGTGCTAAATCATTTTCAAAGCAGTTCTATTATTTTTTCACCATAGAAGGCTGCTGGTTTGCTTGAACATTTAGTTTCCACCTGTTTACCCTAGTGATTTTCACTTCCTCCCTAAAACAAAGCCAATCAAGACATCTCTTAAAACTATACAAGATCAACTGAATGAGATTTTACTTGAGGTTAACCAGGAGTCAGATCTTGTAGTTATTTCTTTTTTTTCTCTTTACAAGCTGCTGATAACCTTTAACGAGCCTTTATGGCAGGAAGGCTATGTGCTGAAGAGTTGGTTAAATTTTAAAATAAATCCTATTTTTCATTTATATATATATATATATATATATATATATATATGTGTATATTATATGTATATACACTATATATATATATATATATATATATATATATATATATATATATATATATATATATATATATATATATATATATATATATATATATATATATATATATATATTGTCACGAAGTGTAACAAGTACCTGGTTATTACACCAATAGTCACAAAATCCAAAAATTTACCTCACTTTAGCCAAATAGCTGAACTCTCATAACAATAAAATTACGAGTGAGCACTCTAAAGGTAACAGTGATCCCTTAAAATTTAACACTTGAAAAATCAAACTAAGTTTATCAAGATATGTGTGAGGTATAACAGTTAAACAAGAAATATACTAGAGAAAAAGGTCATCACTCCATCAAACAACTATAATTGTTTCCCTGATCTTAATTCACTTCAGCAAAACTAAAGGGAACAAAACCTGTTTATCACTTTGCCTTATGAACACACAATAAATCCTATTCACTGGTGGTCAACAAATAAAATATGGTGTTTAAAAATTTTAAATACAAAAATTTATTTTTAACATCCAAATTTATAATTAGATTTCACAATCTGAAAAATTTACCATTACTTGAAAACAACATAAGATTTCATTAATTCTTAAACAATTAATCCACAAAACTTTAATTTATCAAGAAATCACGTAAACCAAGCAAAATTTAAACTATCAAGAATTACTCAAGATTTGAAAAGGAAATCTTAATAAATGAAAATCAAATCAAATATGCAATATTAAAGTATCAAAATGTGTAAAATGCTAAGTGAATAAATGATAAATCGCCAACATAAAAATTGGGCAAAATTAAGAAATTGCAAACACAAGAACACACAAAAATGCACAAAAGATTTATCAACACAAGAACACACAAAAAATGCACCAAAGATTTATCAACAATAATTTCACTAAGGCAAAATCTCGCTAATATACCCTACTAGACCATGGTAATAATAAGTAAAAATACACTTTACCTTACACAAGCTTGTAACACTTTTGTAAGGTCCCTTGCTGCAGCACAAAACACACTTTTTATATGGCACCTACAAGACTAAACAGTTTCACCAAACTCAGATCTTAAAAGTTATATATTACCAGTGACCACAAATATATTATGTTAAAATTAGGGTAAGAGAGAGAGAGAACCTGACCAACTCAAATGGTCTCTCACAGCCTAATACAGAGCCTCCCAAATTCTATTATGAGAAGAAACCTATGTTGCTACTAAGGCATTTTGGGAAATGGGCCCAGGAATTTTCCCTGGAGAAGGGGAAATAAAAGGAAACTTTCCCTGGCTGAAGGGGAAACAACAAGGGATTTTCCCCCCGGGTCAAAAGGGCTATCTAGACCT
>NC_089743.1:63422113-63462113 GCF_040412425.1 Macrobrachium rosenbergii
CCTTTTCATTGCAATTGAGTCGAAGAATTAGGAAACTAGATAGGTTGTAGGTAGACCATTTATCTCTTGATCGCTAAATCTCAGTTGCTCTCAAACTGGCACAGACGCCAATAAGATGATTTGTTTCTCTTGGGGAAGAACCTTGAAAATCGAAAGCATCAAAGTAATTGAATTTGCAGACAGAAATAATTCCTTAACAGCTCAGATATTTATGATGACATGAGCTTATTCCAACTTGCCTTCAATTATCATTATAAAATATACATTCCTCTAATATTTTTTCTAACATTAATCTCTTCCTCTGCGAAATGTCCTCCAAAACAACCTTGTATCCTATCTGTTAAATTTTCCAGTCCCTTAAATATATATAAACGGCTTCTTCAACATATTTGCTAAAACAACTATAATTATTTGTAGGGTTCCTGCTGCAATATCCACAGGTCAATCTTTATCTGCAAAGGGATTAAAAAAAAACTTCATATCTCGTCTTATTGGACCATCCCCTTTATTCCCTGCATCGAATAATGACCTGCTATATCTCACCGACCTCGCTTGCACATCTATCACACCCACATCATATCTTCCGTGTACGATATCCCAAGCCAATGCATATGCAAACTACTTTATCCTCACCAGTTTCCCTTCCCGAGAATACACGCAAATACATTTCCCGGATTATTTGTTATTTCTGTTCTGCTCTACATACGCGCAAGCATCAGTCTGAAACTCGCTAACTTTATCGGTCTCTCAGATTGTGTCTGACATGTGCATCGTAATATTAAAAAAATAAAAATAAACTACATTAAACGGCACACACCCTTAGCACGACACAAAAATCATTATGACCACACTTGTCATTTAATACTTCAGAAAACTAAATCAGTTCTGGAACAGTTGGGCAATTACTGTGAGTTTTAAGTCCCTTCACAAGCGAAATATATATTCGCGAAGTGATTCACAAAACAACTATATCTACTGATCCAAGCATTCCTTATACAGTAATTCATGCACGTGAAAAACCAAGGGTTTAAACTGAAATGGCACAGCGAATCACAAAACTTCCATGAAACCTAAATCATACATTCAGATCATTTTTAACAAACCCATGGATGTGCAACAGCAAAAATTTAAAAAATCTCTTAAAAATTAACAAATGCTCCAAAGCAACAATCTACTACATTTTAACAGAGACGCAACACCTACGAGTTCTTAAGCCAAATTACCACCATTTGTAAATCTTACAATCAATATTTTAGCCGTAAGAGGAAATTATCTTTTGACAGGCAAGATCAAGTTTGTTATCTGCTAAAAATTAAATGCATAACACTAGGTCATAGTCGCCACCTGGAAAAATTTCACGACTTGTAATAATCTACTGAGGATTCAGTTAAATGTTCCACTGGAAGCATAAAGAACATATGTCTGAAGTTGCCTGAATCTGCACAAAGTAGACGTCTTATTTGCACCAAAGACCAAGTGTTATGATACAAGGAACGGTTCACGTAACGGACTCAAAATTGATTAACTGAATGATCAAGTGACTAAGAAGCAATAATAAGGATAAAACAAATCATACGCCATGCACCAAACACTACCACTGATAACATACTTGTCGTTAGTAGTTTATTGCATTCGAAAAGATTTTACAACAATCAAGATACTCAAAAATATAAACTTTAGGCATATATGTTTTTAAAAGCGAATTATCTTTTTTTATTTTCATTGTGAAATACTCTTAATACTGTCGCAACGAAGGGTAAACAATAGCTGCACCAAAAGTATTTGCATATTTCGCGTACGAATTCATAACGACAAAGCTATGAATGATTTTGTATCATACGTGAACATACGTATGAATATCCAAATTATGAAAATGGCATGAGGAAAATTTGTAACTATAACGAGTTTTTCTTAGTCCAGAGGATGAAGATAGAAATAAAATCTATTGACTTCACGATAAAACATAATATTATTTTTTTCACTTACACCGCGTGACGAGTTTTTCCTAGTCAGTATGAAAATAAAGACAATATTAACCTAAGTTAATCGAAGATTCTTTTCATATAACAGGTAAAGAGTGAATTCAAAAATTAAAAAAAATTCGTTGGGCACGCTACGCTTGACATAAAAACTACAAAGAGGGTGTAGATTGTATTACAGATAAATGAATGCCTCGTAAAAAGAGAATTGAAAAAAAATATCCGAAAAAAATATCCGAGTGCAAATACACTACAACATGACATTAAAAAACAAGATGAAGAGACTAAGCATTTTAAGGAAATTGGTTACCGATAAGCCACTGGGTACTTTCAGGTATGCAGATCAATCAAGAAACTGTAACAAACATGCTAGGTTTGTTTTGTATTTTGCAGAAACGACTTCGTGAGGGGTATTGTTCATTATATTCACCAAACTTAGGCGATTGTTAATAAAAAAAAAAAAAAACTCTGGAAGTCAGCAAAGGTTAGTCAGAATAGTCACATTCAGTATGCTTCAATTTTAACTTTCGTTAAACCAACAACCAAAGAAGTTTCCCAGCCCAGCCCCAGGCCCAAATCCATCATGGAGGTGGTCCAGTGGAAGCGTAAATATGATCATTCCTCTGGCAGATGTTCAAGGACATCTAAGAACTTATGGCCCGTACTGACATGTGTCAGCGCAGCAGTCAGATCCACGACAACCCATAGTGCACGAAAACAACAATGATTATGATGATGCATGGAGACTGTTTAATAAAAAAAAAAAAATGCTAAAGAAAGTTATCGAAACATCCGAAGTTCTCACTTGCTGAATGTTAACTTGAGATAAATGGCTTGTTAAATCCTAAGAAAAAAAAATGTTAAAAAAAAATGTTGAGAACGTTCCAGTCTGCTCTATCCCAATATTATTGACGGCACTGGATTTCTTGACCCTACAACTGTAATTTTATCATTTAAAATAATTGTTCAAGCTCATTTAGGATCCGAGACGTTTTGAAACTTACGTTTTACGACGGCCATTTTGTAAAGTCCAAGATGGCCGCTACATACAAACATGGACAAATGAAAATATTGGTTTCCTGATTCGTTCTGCAATACCTTCTTCAAAAATCTATAGATTTGCTAATCCTCAAAAACTTCCAACAAAACTACATAGCAAACCTAACCACATAATTAGAGTGGGCTTTAATGAGTCAATAAGACTACGTTTAATTTATATGAGAAACATTTAATTTCTTATGGATGTAATGTCCCAGTAGTTGGATTATGAAAAGTTTTGGAAAATCACATTACAAATGTATTGCACCATTGCGAAACAACCTCTTTCTCTTTCATATAAGAATCCACCCTTCCTTCATTTCTTGCTGATACGACGAGTGAAAATGGTGGCACCATGCAAGAGCTTCTAAAAATAATAAAATTGGAATCGTGAGCCTCAAAGATGAAACTTTAGCATTAAAACGGGAAAAACTGTATCATCCAAAGGGAAAACTTTGACGTTAAGTGGAAAAGCCTTTTTATCACTCAACTGGCAAAGAATGAAATGTCCGAAGTTTCTTTGAAGCTATGGCAGCCGATGTTTAACATTTAAAGAAAGGGAAGGGTCTCTGTTGCTTATAAAACCACAGACGTACGTTGCAGCAAAATTTCCCTTGGGCTGCATTTACTGCTAACTACGAATAATAATACAAAAACAAAAATCAAAACTTTGCTGATCATGTAAAATCAAGCCCTCTTTTGCATAAAACAAAATTCTTCTTCAGTGATAAAGTAAATTTATAAGTGGACTTCTTTCAATGACACATCCATTTGATGACTTACTTTGAGCACTGGCATTGCTGATCAACACAGACAGCTATTACCTTAATCACGTTTTATTCCCGTCAGTGGTTACTGGAACACAATGGTTGCGGTTGTTAAAACAGGTGGATGGAAACATACGCAACTTTGAAACCCTGATTTTCCAACTGGGCTAATAGGTCAGGATAACCAAACCCGGTGAGTGTATGTATGATTTTCTCTCTCTCTCTCTCTCTCTCTCTCTCTCTCTCTCTCTCTCTCTCTCTCTCTCTCTCTCTCTCTCTCTTTTGGAGTAAGGAAAGAGAATCCTTTTAGATATTTATCCACTCTTCACTCTTGTTACATTGTCTCCGTGTTCTTGCTCTTGCGTCCTCTTCCATTTGGTTTCATCAGTGCTACTGATCGATATTTTGCAATCTGTAATGTTATATTTAACCGCAAAAGTCAATAAATATGTATTTAGAATCTACTGGTCACCTTTTACCAACTATGTATGTAATTTTCAATGACCACAATTCCCTCTTAACTTCTCGATTTCTTCA
Organism: Macrobrachium rosenbergii; assembly: GCF_040412425.1. Lineage (NCBI taxonomy): Eukaryota > Metazoa > Arthropoda > Malacostraca > Decapoda > Palaemonidae > Macrobrachium > Macrobrachium rosenbergii. The sequence goes on from NC_089743.1 coordinate 63,426,435, forward strand.
AGCTTTGAAAACGCTTGCCACTAGGACCGTAAACCCAAATGAAGAAAGGAATGAAGAAATTCTAATTTCTGGCAAGATTCGAACTCGCATCCAGGGTATCAGAACCAGGTAACATTAATATTTATCTACTCGGCCAAGACAAAAGATATGTTTATGCAAAAACTGGGTGCTACCGGAACTTCAATTTCCCATTACCTAGGTTCCCCAATAAGTCTTTAAATATTTCTGTAAATTACTGAAAATGTGCTTAAATCTCACTGCGTTTTTGACAAATTCCAAAAATTTTACAGGACATTTCACTTTACCTACTGAAAAAGATTACACATGAAAGATATTTTATTTTAGAGGCACCTACGAGTATGACTATTTCTCTAATTATGGTACAGGACGGTCATGTACTTATTTTATATACATCAGGCTAAGACTTCTGAGAATGAGATATCAAAAAACATGTAAATACAACGGGAAATACTCATTATTTTCTCATAAAATTCTTACGCAAAATATGTGGCTTGAAGTGAAAACAAAACAGTTCTTCAAACTAGATTCAACACCAGTTGAAAGTGAGTCACGTGAGCCCACACTTTGCACGAGATTCTCTCTTACGCCAAGTAACATGAATTCGAACACTTATAAAGCAAATGGCACGTCTTTAGGGTTGGCATATCACTTCATCGTTAACAAGGAGAGTTCATAGAGAACAACAACTATTCGGAACAACTTTTCAGAACAACGCAAAGTGCATTACTTCTTCGAAAGCCATTTCAAATTTCCAAATCAAGAAGAAGTTCGCCATTAAAATTCCACCAATCAATGTCATGTTTTCATTCCATTTAGAGAGAGAGAGAGAGAGAGAGAGAGAGAGAGAGAGAGAGAGAGAGAGAGAGAGATTATTCATGCTGTAAAGTGGATGTGGATATCGTATAAGAATTTTTTAGCATACATTGCACAGCATCTGCAAAAGATAGTCTGGTAACAAAGAATTCATCAGGTGTAAAAATTTTTCGGCGTCATTTATTCATATCTAACACAGAACACTGATTTTGTTAGCTCGAATTCAAACGTCTGTCTGCACTGGAAAAATTAAGATGTACAGTAAAGCTATATATATATATATATATATATATATATATATATATATATATATATATATATATATATATATATATATATATTATATATATCTATACATATATATATATATATATATGTATATATATATATGCATATATATAAATGTATATATGTATATATATATATATATATATATATATATATATATATATATATATATATATGTATATATATATATATATATATATATATATATATATATATATATATATATATATATGTATATATATATATATGTATATATATATATACATACATATATATATATATATATATATATATATATATATATATATATATATATATATATATATATATATATATATATATATATATATATATATATATATATATATATATATATATATATATATATATATATATATATGCATGTATATGTAGCCCAGTTGACCAGTTGAGAGGTAATTTCATTGCTTACATGTTGCTACAAAGTCAAGACATCCCATCTATTGGTAGCATTTTTTTATGACCGCATCAAAAGGCTACTGGTAGTTCATATCTGTACTTATTCACTCTGCATTCTCTCTCTCTCTCTCTCTCTCTCTCTCTCTCTCTCTCTCTCTCTCTCTCTAAGGTCTACAGCGAAATAAGCTTTACCCAAAATAATTTATCTGACAAAATCTAACATAACTAGATTGCAAGAAATAAGAGATGAAATAAAATGGAATAATAAAAGTTCCCAAAAGATCAATCATATTACAGTCTTTACACTGTAACCCGCAATAGGTCAAAATAAGTCAAAGTCCAGTTGATTCCCAATGAGTACATCTTCAACCTCTTTCTCAGCAAAACATACGAAGAAATCAGATACATCCCTTATTAACGCAAAATGTATAAAAATAAAGATATGGGAATTCCTCCCCTGTTACTCATAAAGTATACATAATACAATAAATGCCTGGAAAAAAATATATATATAAATGAAGAAAACCAATCTACAATTTGGGAAATTGAACATGGTTCCTACCTCCAAACAGCAATGTTCTCAGTCTTAATAGATAAATCTCGAACCACAAAGTCTTCACTGAAGACTTCTAATACTGTTCAATGTTGGTCTTCAAATGATCCTTTTTTCCATGTCTAATCCCCTCACACCCTGGGACTCTGCCCAAAAGAAACGCACATGCACAAGTTTCCACCGGAACCTGGACATTTCCAACGAACACATTCACGAAGTCATGTGACCAGTTCCCACTTCTTGAGAATATCTGATGACACAATTTTACTTCATTAGGAAATGCGTCAGATGATAGCTAAACATTCTCACCAAGATTTTGGGAGAGTTTTCCTTCACACTTGTTAATTAAACATTCACTGTGTATTATAATACATAACATACTTGTGACCTATAGGCTTTTCAGATGCTCAGCCACCCAAAGAAGTGCTGCTCCCAGCACTAAGGAAATAGCAATTATTAATATCCAGATTCGTGCACCAAATAGACAGTCACACCCCCGGCAGGCTGAGCTTCAGGTGAGAGTTTACTCACACAGTGTTTTTGTGCACGACAAATACCCCACTCCGTGCACAGTATGAAGACAAAGGCCCCGATCACCGATACAATAACGATGAGGAGGTACTGATTTGGCACAGGGAAAAGTTTGTCTTCCGGCATTGGAGGAAGTGGTGGAACTGTGGCGATCCCTTCCCTTAAAGGCTTAAAGGTGGCACCGAAACAACTTGATGCTCCCCATGAAGATGCCACATGAAGATATGAGTAGAAGAGATGAAGACACTCTTTCCCAGAACACGAAACCTTGGCGTGACCAGTCTACACTGTATCATCACCTGATGGAATAGGTAATAAATCAAACGCACTGGGTAGCCAAACAGCGCTTCATTGGGAGACATTCCAATGGTATCACTAACCACAGATTTGATGCTATGCTGCACCTGTGGAATATATTGATCCCAATTTACATCATTGCCCCTACACTAATTCTGAGAGCTTCAATTACCTTCCTATTTGCCCGTTCACAGAGCCCATTAGCTTCTGGTCTATAGGGAATAATATTGACTTTCCGAATGCCCATTACATCCGCAAGACACTCTAACGTCTTGTTCACAAATTCCCTCCCATTATCTGTAATCAGCACCTCAGGAACCCCCATAATGACAAATATATCCATTAAAGAATGCGACTGCTGCCACCTCTGCTGTTTTATGCTTCAAAGGAAAAATCTCTACAAACCTAGTTAATTCGTCAACAACCACCAACAGGAAAAATCTCTACAAACCTAGTTAATTCGTCAACAACCACCAACAGGTACTTATGGCCATAAATAGATTCACAGAAATTGGATAACAGGTCCATATGGACCCTAGAGAACGGTCTGCTCGGAATAGGAAATGAACCCAATTTACAAGAAACTACAGTCGATGGCTTACGCGCATTACAAACTGAACAACCTCTTTCTCTCTCTCTCTCTCCCTCCCTCAGGTCTTCGAATGGTCCTTTTTTCCATATCTGATCCCTTCATATCCTGGGACTCCGCCCACAAGAAACGCACATACACACGTTTCCACCGGAACCTGGGCATTTCTGGCGAACGCACTCACGAAGTCATGTCACTAGTTCCCACTTCTTGAGAATACCTGATGTCACAATTTTACTTAATTAGGAAATGCGTCAGATAGTAGCTAAACATTCTCTCCAAGATTTTGGGAGAGATTTCCTCCACACTTGTTAATTAAACATTCACTGTGTATTGTAATCCATAACATACTTGTGATCTATAGGCTTTTGATATATATATATATATATATATATATATATATATATATATATATATATATATATGTGTGTGTGTGTGTATATATATATATACATACATACATATATATATATATATATATATATATATATATATATATATATATAAAGGTAATAAGAAATAGGCTGTACATTTGATAACAGTTGAATAAAACTGTAAAATAAAACATACATCAAATCAAAACCATATGCAACAAAATTATTGGCGACCTAAAAGAATATACAGTGCCTATTCTGGAATACCACTTTCATCGTAAATATTTTTCTTAGCACGATACACCTAACTTGTTAATTTACCAACTGCACAGGTGCAAGATAGCTGCATTAAGAAAGTAAATTAAGCTTACTGAAATAATATCAGGCATTTTACACTCCATATCATTTACTTTTTTCTGATGAAACTACAGAGAATTTTAAAATTTACTCGAACGTATAATTTGTATTTTCCCAAACATTTCCATATACAATATATACAAACCAAATAATGACATTATTCACCAAGCCAAATAAATTAATAACTTTACATGGGTATCCCAGTTTTCTAGGAAATAAAATTGCATAATTAACTAAGTAATTCGAAACCAAAGTGGCATAAATACAATTAGTCACCCAATCTCAAAAAATGAGAAAATTTTCGAGTACTAAAGAGGACAACGATAAGAATTCTTTTTTTATTTCTTGCTTAGACATAAAGAGCATGAAGAACCAGTGGATCCAGTGCTTTCCAGAACATGCAGAACAAAGGACATAAAGAATCCGAGAGACAAAGGATATAACAATGCTTGCAGCACCACATTTAGTTCTTATATCGCTGAATGGCCGAAAAGACAATTGGATAATCTTTTAGTCCCGTTTCACACCCCTGATTCTGCATTTCTCTCCTCAAAAAAAATTATTCTTTTTTTTCTGTTCTATCACTTTGCAAAAAATGTCTATCTTGTCCCATCTAATTAATTTCGACCAGTTTTTCTGGGTACCAATTCAGACCTATTATCAATCTACAGAGTTTCCAGATTTTAATAATCAATTGTCTTTACTTAAGATATTTTGCTTGTTTTAGGGTAAATGAAGAATTTATAATATTAAATCAAATTCTTCCTTATATCAATATTCACATATGACTACCGATTATCAATCAACTCTAGTAACCCAGGACTTGTCCTTTTATCTAGTTCAATTTCCTAAGCCTTGATAAAAAGTATGTAAGATAACTTACGCACGCATAACTAAAGGCAATTCCCGCAAAATGGAAATAATGACCCAAAGAGAAAGTTTCAGGTAATATACAATTTAAACCAACATCCCAAAATTATGCACGTCGCAAAACTTCCTCGCTCAAGTTTGGGATTTAATTCCTTAATGCCTGCATCTACACAGTTAGGGTTTATTATTCGAGGTAATAACCTTACTGAACGTCCCTTCTTACAGGCAAGGCTTTAATAAGACTTAATTCTTTATGCCTTACCCAACTTATAGTAAACAGCGTGACTCCTAACTTTTACCCTAAGCTAAGATGTAAACATGAACCACGATCTCTCTCTCTCTCTCTCTCTCTCTCTCTCTCTCTCTCTCTCTCTCTCTCTCTCCTGATTCGCCACTTCTTTCTGCCTCTTTTACATCGTCTCCATCATTATCGCCATCATCATTTGCCTCTCGTCTTTACACCCCATAAGACTTGTGCTGCATTTCCTCCTAATTTAACCTCCAGTGCCTCGCATTCGCCGCGCTCGGAAGAAAAGGAGAGGAGGAGGAGGAGGAGGAGGAGGAGGAGGAGGAGGAGGAGGAGGAGGAGGAGGAGGAGGAGGAGGAGGAGGAGGTAAATTTTGCTCCTCAGAAACAACCTCTTGGCTTGTTATGGCAAGATGCAAAAACCTGATGTGGCATGAGATGATGTCTGGATACCTTTCAAGGAAAGAAAGAAAAAAAAGTATCTCGCCAACTACTTGCTAAGAATAGCCAATTTTGTATACCTCGCGGTGAAATGGATTAGCGTGTGTGTGTGTGTGTGTGTATCAATGTATTCTTTTCTTGCCGGACTTTAGAAAAAAACACGTACATTTTTATTTTATATATATACATACACATACATACACACATATATATGTAGGTATACATATATATAATATATGTTGCTACTAATATACCTTAGATACTTCCTTGATTCTGAAGGCAACGGATAATCGCCGGCAGTTCTTCACATTCTCAAGGAATCTACTGTATTTCATTAAACATCTGACTAAGTGGATTGATTAAGGCAATTCTGTAACAAAATAATCAAGGGAAATACTGTGGCTTAGGGCCTTCTTCATGTAAAGGAAGCTTAGTAAACTCAAGGGTTCTCTTAATTAATTATATTTACGTAATAAATACAGATCAGAGGAATGATGAATTACTGGGAAGGTAATAATAAGGTCCTCCCTAAAGAGTGAATTCTATTTAGGAGAAAATATTCTACAACAATGATGTCTTCATAACAGGAACATCGCAGAGGGGTAGATGGAGGGGTGGCACAAGGCCACTGCACATGAGGATAGAGCTGAGTGGTTCCACAGCCAAGGCCTATCTGTGATATATGCAAGATGGTTATTTGCAAGAATAATAAGATGCTCAAGGGGAACTGAGGGAATGCACAGATGGTGCCAAATAACTCATTTCAACACTAAATGCATAATTACATTAACACTTGATGCTCTAACTCAAATTAATGAAGATGATCACACAACGGAAACAGAAAATAAATCAGACAGAGAGATAACAGGAATCGTGACTGACTAAGAAACCTTATTCCTGTACACGACCTTCGTCAAGATGACGATGTCCTCGTTCAATAGGGCTCCAACGCTGCAGGAAGGAATTAAGGAGATGCCACTACAAAGGTATACTGGTTTGAACCTCGGGGTCGAACACATGGAGGGTACAAGGGACAGGCAAAGGTAAGGACAACTGTCCTCGGTGGAGTTCTGAGCACTTCTCTCTATCGACAGCGGTTGCACTGTGTATTTCTAACCTCAGGGGATCACGCCTGGGTATCCAGATAGATGGTGCAAAAGGTCAATCTTCACCTCGTTTTCTATATTGAGCACATGGCATCCAGTCAGACCTCGTGGAGAGTTTGCCATGGACCGGGCAGTGCAGCACCAACTTTCTCTTTTCTGGCTCCTCCCTTGTCCTTTGTCTGACGCCATCAAGAAGGCATATTCGAAGGGCACCTGGAAACAAGACCTTAGGCAGTCATTTTGAAGAAAGAGAGAGAAGGATTAAAGACTTAACCATTTTGGGCGAATGCAACCCAGTTCTAGTAATTAAAACAATTGAAATGAATTTTATTTTTCTCTGTTACGTTACGGATGTAAAAATGGGTGAGGTTGCTTGGAAAGAATTTACATTCGTCGAAATATATATATATATATATATATATATATATATATATATATATATATATATATATATATATATATATATATATATATGTATATGTGTGTGTGTGTGTGTGTAAATTCGTGTCCAAAACAGAGGTCTTTCTCTGATATGAACTCTCGAAATGTAAGACTACCTTATAAAAGAAATAAGGATACAAACCCCAAATCTTATACATTCACTAATGTCAAAAAAAAGACAAACAAAAGGACGTAAATGCAAATGGGTGTGTTAAGATCAAGAGTTCTCTGCACATTTTATTCTTATGCATGTGAAAGCAGACTTTTACCAGGACTTCTTTACGCCATGCCACTGGGTCCGAATGAAATTATCACAAGTTCTCAACACTGCTTCACAGGAAATACGTTTATTGCATATGATGACTAGAGAGAGAGAGAGAGAGAGAGAGAGAGAGAGAGAGAGAGAGAGAGAGAGAGTCACTCCAGTTTTTAGACTACATTTTTTTTAAATATTAAAAACAAAACTGAAACAAAATTTCCGCACATTTTAAAAATACGAAGATATCTACAATTCAAAGAATGCCTCATGCTGATATCTGATTTAAAATTTCATTATAATGCATTACAAGAAAAAAATTTCATATTAAAAATAAATCTTGATAAATCTTAGTCACAGAGTGTTTTTAGTATTATTTTGAAAATATATATCTCATGAAGGAGGACATTTTTTCTTTTTTTTAAGTTCAATAAATGCCGCTCAGCTTACAGACAACATCCTCCCCTGGAACCCCGGAAAAAAGATAAATGCCTTCCTCATCCCGACAGTTGGGTTTTAAAGGAGATAATGAGTAGTGTTAATAAAGTCAAGGAGGCCAAACAAGCAGTCATTACAAAATGGCTGGGATTAACCAACCATTAAGTGTCATACGTGTGTGACCCAGTATCAACAAATAACAACAATGAAAAATAAGATTTTTTAAAACATGAGCAAATTCAGCCTGAGGCAGGGGGCTTGATGTTAATATCGATCAACACGAGGACACATTTATATGGAACAAGTCCAAAAAAACAGCCATATGTGAAAAAAAAATGTAGCAAAGAGTCTTCTCAAGTCGACTGATATTACAGTAATATCAAACACCTGCATCAGATGAAGTATGTTTATAAGGTAAAAAGGATTTTTTCATTGTTATGCGTATTCCGACATTTCACTGTATTTTCATTAATGCATTTTAAAGCCATTAACCATTCGCCCATTTGGTTTTTATCTCTCCTAACTTTACATTTTTTTTTTTCCAAAATTTGCTATGTGACCATATTCATCTACTTGCTATGTGACCATATTCATCTACCTTGGGTTTTTCATTTTCTGCCAAAAAACTTGCTCCTATAATCTTTGTTCTAAACTCGCGCAAAAAAAATATTCCACTTGTAGTTCTGGTATGGAACGCTATTCAAAGACAATGTGAAGCTGTAGCTTTCGCCAGGTTTCCAAAAATAGGTTAGACTAGGCTCCTCAGTTTTAACCTTACATGAGAAGAAACCTGTTAGCACGCTAAGAAATACTGAGTTATGAAAGTAGAAAAAGTGGTGTGGATATAAAAGATACAATTGCATAAAAGTCCAACTAGATTATTACTATGGAGTCACTGGAACTCCACGAAATTTTTCATGCAACATAGCTCAGGTTAAAAGCAAATCATAGCAGTGCAGCATTAGACATAAAAGATCTCTGACTCTATGCAGTGTCAAACCCTGGCAACTTAACATGTTATAAAGGATGATACTCAAGAAAATGATCAGCATTCATAATTCAGAAGGCGAAATCGTTAGGAAAAGACCTAATTTACAAAAAAAGAAACTAAAGTATGTCTCAACTGATCGAATAAAATGAAGGTTTCCAGCTAAAATACTGAAAAATGATGATGGAAATTCTACTGAAAACTAATTGGTGGAAGACGTTTAAACATGATATCTGCTGACGAGATTTTAAAGAAAAATTATGTTCGAAAATTTAAACTCATTTTAAGCAATTCTGTCTACAAGCAGGACTCATCAAAAAAGGAAAGAAAATTATCTAATACCGAAAAAACAGGACTTGAAGGAAAAGAGATTAATACCATCATCTTCAAACACAAAGTGAATTCTGACGATGTTGTCGAGCTGGCCGTCTGCAGAGCACGTACTTCCATCTCAAAACAAATCAGCATCATGATCCAATGGATTCTCTCCTTGCATAACGATCACCGATCACCGTCCAGGAGGATTTCGTGTCAGAGCGTGAGACACTGGTAACGAGATCATATTTTTAGACTTATTTCAGAAAATACCTATCTTGGAATTTTGATAAACAGCTCTCCCGTCACACAAAAACTACTGCTGTTACAGCTAATAATAATAATAATAATAATAATAATAATAATAATAATAATAATAATAATAATAATAATAATAATAATAATAGCAAGAGTATTGTAATGGAGAGACAAATCCACAGTTATGTATGGGTACAAATATTTTTTACCCATACATAACTGTCGATTTGTTTCTCCAATAATAATAATAATAATAATAATAATAATAATAATAATAATAATAATAATAATAATAATAATAATAATAACAACAATTGCTAACATATGAAAGGAAACATACATTGATCATATTCAATTTTGTTCCATCATGAATGCAAGTCAGATTTAAGACGGACACTGGTGATTTTCTTTAGTAACTGATGCAAACTCTGGAGATTTGCAAGTACACACTTTTTAAAATCCAATTGAGAATGGTATCTGCAAAGTCTGCTTCAATCAGAGTAAACAAGTTATTTTCTAATATAACTGATACGCATCTTTTTTGTCAATGATACAGAAAAATAAGCCAAATAAGCAAGAAACCTTATCACTATATACACGTAATACCGGCCCAGTTCCACAACAACTGTTCTTGAGACAACGAGAATTCTGTCGTGTTCTATTCTGAGGAGTATTTCTTGAATAGTCCATTTCTATGTCACCCATTCCAAACTTTCCTTCACAGTCGCAGCATCAGAAAAAAGCTTTTATTTCCGAGGCATTTCGGCGTCACGAATTTCCAGATTTTATTTCACATAACTACACTCCTCGCTAACTTTGTGGAACTCATTTTCTGTAATCTTATTTCTGGGAAACTTTTTCCTCAAAATTCATTTGGCAAAAGCTCAATACTTGCGAGCTCATTCCTCAAGAGGCCCCGCCTTTACAAATGGTTCTTTAAAACACATTTTCCTAAGTATTTACTTCCTTCACCTGAGTCTCAGCCCTAACGAGTTCAAACAAATCCCTACAACTAATCAGTCTCTCTCTCTCTCTCTCTCTCTCTCTCTCTCTCTCTCTCTCTCTCTCTCTCTCTCTCTGTGAAAACAGTTTCATGCCTTTTCTTTGAGCACATCGATTTTAAGGATATTCTCTTCCACGACATTTCGTTCAGATATTAATTTTATCATTAACCTCACAATACTGCAAGCCGATATGTATATATGTACAGAAAATTATTACTTCCATTACATGTATGTATGTGAGCACGCCTTTATACGTATGGAAAAATACATTAATTACTGTAAAAACAAAAGATGCAACATTCTGACATTCATTTTTACAATGAGAAAAAAGATAAATCAAACAAACTCCACAAGAGTCTTTGGGGCTAACCGAACTAACTACTATGTGACAAGACTGCATCTTATTGGCTGGTCAAAATATACAGGTTATAATTGGAAATGCTGGACATTTACTGCCCACATAACATAATTCTCTCTCTCTCTCTCTCTCTCTCTCTCTCTCTCTCTCTCTCCTTAAGCTGCACTGTATGGGAATGAAATTTCTACAAATAAAAAATTGCTATCATAACGCGAGTCACTAAATTCTACATCTTTTCCAAGATTGTGTTATCGTTCATTCTAAACGCATTACGAACAAAATACTCTGCAAAGAGCATCTATAACAAGGCCGCTTACTATATTGCAAGCGTTTATTATTTTACCTATTCAAAGTGTCAAAGTTACCTAAATAATTCAAGAACCTGATCAATCTTGCAAGATATATTAATTAAATCATGAATCGTCAACTCTAAAGCGATATACCCCAAAAGTAAATAATCTTCAGAAGAACCCCTAATGCATATATCTGCAAAATTTCTTCAAATTCCGTTTAACTTTTCTTGATTTACCCTGCTAATACGCAGACTCGTAGATGAAAGCGTAAAAATGACCTTCTTACTTGGCTGAACAAGCTATTAACAGAACTATAGCTGGCTCACTTAAGGTAGATTCTTGGGCCTACGAGACATTTGTTGGCGGCCTCTGATTGGCTGGTACCAGGAGGTAGGCGGCTCTCACGCTGTCTCATTTTTATCGGTGGCCTATATTATACGCTGTACAGAAAACTCGATTGCGCTGAAAAAACTTGGGCGCATTTTTTAATTGTTCATTACGTTTAGCCTCTCTTAACGCCATCTTTCATTTGTAATTTTTCATTAACTTCTATAATATGGAATGATTATGACATTAAAAGTTTAAATGTTACGAAAATAAAGCAGACTGGAGATTATTTTTATCATCACTGTTACGCAAAATGTACTTACATCCTTAGGAAACAAGCCTAAACGGCCTTAAAGATACCTGGGAAGCTTTAACAGAATGGAACCCTGACGTAAAAAACGACAAGAATAGCAAATAAGAAACTAAGAATGATAAATAAGTAAAATAAACTCAACATGATAATTAGCAAATGCCTAAATAAAATTAATATATCATTGGGTTTTTTTAATCTTTTAAAAACTGTAACTTAAAACTTGAGGCTTCATAACCACGGTAATGAGGATATATCACAGAGAAACATGCTTATGAGGTCTTTTACAATGGTAAGGTAACACCTCTTAAACTGAAGGAAAGTTACCCCAACCAACAAAGAAAAAACTAAATGAAAAGGAGGGAATGTTAAGGCCAAATCTACCGAATTCTTATTGGGCTTACCTCTCTAATAACACAGAAACAGCAATCACTACTAGTATTTCTATTGCTGCTCCTACCACTATCATCAATATCACTACTGCAAATAAAACACGATAAACAGATGTTTACGCGGAAATAAACACGGTAGTCTTTGCAACTAATTTAGGATGACATAAATGAGGCAATGCTACTAATAATCTTACGTCCCGTGAGATGAGGTTTCATACCTTATTAGGCAACGCGAAAAATGATTTGGGCTCCCAGTCCATTAATCCCCGAGTAGCAGACTTAATTACTTTCCTTCCAAATTCCTAGAAAGACTCTGTGCAATTATTCTAATCTCTCAATCTCTCTCTTCCCCCCACCCTCTCGACACTCACGCGCGTACACCAACACATATATGTAGTGCATATATATGTGTGTACACAGACGGTGATATGACATAAATGTGTATCTATATATATATATATATATATATATATATATATATATATATATATATATATATATATATATATATATATGTGTGTGTGTGTGTGTGTGTCTGTGTGTGTGTTTTAATCAACATAGCGTTTCCTGCTTCATCCACACTTACAAGAGCTGAATCGTAGATGAATCCCGTTGCAGAGAACTTCCATACCTCTAGCTTTTTATACAATTACACATAAGGCCCTCCAAGTTGTGCATCGAGCCCCCTACACATACTCCACCATTCAGCAATATCTTGCATTCATTCTTTCACCTCTTGGATAATGAGGCCCCTCCATTCCCAAGCCTCTCGTCCAATATCTATGGCCCTTCCTAGGTCTTCCACTTCTCCTTCCATCCATCTCTCCTCTGTATGCACTTTTCACCAACCTATCATCCTTCATCCTTTCCAGCTGACCAAATCGTCTCAAAACACTATTCCATCCTTTTACCTTCACTGATCTCTGACCACTCTTATGTAGCTCCACATCTTTCATTTACTCAGTTCTTCTGAAACACAAATACTATGTAAACAATTACATTCTGCAGCTTCCACCTTCTTTATCTCATTTGCTTTCTGCGACAAGACTCCCCTTCCACATATATTTATCGTTTCAACAATCCTTTCATACACTCTAACCTTGGCTTCCCTAGACACTCCATGTTTAATCACACGCATACATCTTGATACCTTTCTTTGTTAACAAACTAAGTGACTTAACTTTCCTCTCATCTTACTGGCATCCAAAATATGTACTCACAAATACTCGTAAGAAGCTAATGCTTCCATTCTTTCACTGACCATTATAAAATCACTGGTCCATCTTCCTAATTCCCATTTACCCTCACAACCTTACTTTTAGCACAGTTGTAGTCTAAACCTCACACTCTTGCGAACTCTTTCACTCATTTCCACAGTTTCTACTCACTATCTCCAATCAGTACTGTATTATCTGCAAAAATCAGCCATCCCATTCTCCACTCATGACACATCTTCCCATCATCAACTTAACACCTACATCTATTGTCCATCCATTTTTCACCAAATCAATCAATCTCCCACCTACAAATTCTAATACATACTTCACTTCCATGTGAACACTTTTCATCCCTCTTAGCAATTTACCCTTTTAACCATACATCCTCAACACAAACCACGTTGCCCCTCTATCAGTTATATCATAAAGCTTCTCTAGGTCCACACATGCCACATACAGCCTTTTCTCCCTTTACTTTCAAATTTCTAAAATAACAGTTTCATATAAAAACTTGATCAACCCACAATCTTTGTCTAACCCACACTGCCCTCCATCTAACAAACATTCTGCCAACTGCCGAACGCTATCAATCAAAATCCGACCATATGCTTCCCTGGTATAATCAGCAAAGACTCCTTCCTCTATCACCTTTACCCATTTGCAGAGGAATAATTCTTCCTCTCTCCCCTAGCCTCTGGAACCTTTCCCCTTTTCCCGATTGACCTTACGCACCATGGTCAGTCACTTAACCATCTTTTAACCTCCATATCACACCATCTGTAACTTTATCAACTTCTGGTTTTATTAAAGTTTGTAAGCCTCTCAATTGCCCTACTTGCAGCCTCAGCATTATCTTTAGCAAGCATTCTCAAAATTATAGTAACCTCTTCCACTACTGAATCAACAGCTCTTCCTCTCCTCTATCCCCTACGTTCAACAAATTCCCAAAATACTAAATCCATCAAACCAAGATTTCATTCTCTTCAAACTGCATCTTGCTATCTGCATCAATTATTATGAGATTCATCTGCTCATTAGCCAAGTCCTCAGCATTTACTTCCCTGTATGCCAACTATTCTCCCTAAAGCCTTCGCTCAATACTCTCCACTTTTTTTCTATTACATACCTTATTTTTCTTTCACTTTCTTCTTCACCACCTTTTCTATCCTCCTGTAATCCTGCATAGTCCTCTCTTGTGTCTTATCTTTGCATCTCAAATAAACTCCTTCACTAAACTTCTCATCTCACCACTCAGTGTTTTTATTTTCTCTCCCTGCCTTTCTATAACCACAAACACTTCCTTCTGACTCCATAACCCTATCCTGAAATTTTACACACACTTCAAATACTTCTTCGACTTCTGTCTTAAGTCCCACCCCATTTTTCATCCATTTTCTTCTTGTATGCTCTCTTCGCATTCATCTTTTTCGTCCTATTTTTCAAGTTTATTTATTATGATTACCATTACATCTACTTTCTTCCCATCTCCCCCCAACTTGAACTTCCATCTACCTTTAATTTTATTTCAATAAAATAATCATTAGCTATACCTCCACCCACTCCATTCTCACCACTACATCCATCTGTTTTCTTTTCTACCTAATCTGAATTAATCTTTGGGAACCATGTATTTCCAATACAAATGCATTATTTGAGAATTGTATGGGTAAGAATTATCATGGCAGGAGAGTGAAAGGAGCCATTTTGTTGAGTTTGAATCTGGGCCTCCATCGGTTTGGAGAACACGAAAAGTTAGCTGTACTTGGAGAGTTAAACACAAAGGTGGTAGGTGACATGGGAAGAGGTGGCATTGTTGGCAGGTCAAACACAGGGAGTCACAGGTTCACACTCAACAAAACGGCTCTCTTTCACTCTCCTGCCATGCTCGATCTTATCCATAAAGTTCTCAAAATAATGCATTTGCACTCATTCACCCATCTTTAGTCTCATGTGAGACTACCTTCCATAGCTCTATACTTTTCAACTACCACAGACTTTATAATCCTTTGTCCTTCCCATTCCTGGACACTGCCTCACTTAGGGCCAAAACATTTAGCTTCCTCTCCTTACTCTCACCTACACTACAACCAAGTATATTACAACCCCAAGCAGTGTCATCCTTTTTTTTGCAATTATATACAAAGTATGGGGCAGCAAACCCTAGACTCAGCTGTAATTTGGTGATTCTCACTATGCAGGGCAGTGAGAATATTACTTTTGGAATTCTGCAGAAGTGGTAATGTGATTGCCATTTGCCTCAAGTGAAGATGTTAATTTACCATCTGGAGGGAATCTCTTAGCCATGTGGTTTACAACACTTAACTATGCGGTTCCCTGTCTTCAGGTGCATTATAATTCAACCCCCGAATAACTGGTATATATCTCTTTGGGCAAACGGGTCGCATTGTTTCTTCCAATGTAGCAGCAGCCTACAGCGAGTAAGCTGACCAGGTATGTGATTACCGTTGTATTCAGGGCATTATATAACCCTCTATTTAGGGAGTGCTTCCTCTCTGAAGGCATCCACAACCCTCTACTGTAGTGGGCACTGTTCTAACGTGGGATACGGTGCATTTGAATCCCCAGCCAATAACACTTTCTAAGGTAGCAGTGTTCCGGAAGTACCTCTTACACCCACTAAGGTAAGCAGTTAAAATTTACATGAATGACTTGACTATATATACATGTGAATGTATGCGTGCGTGTAACATTATATACTAAATCGCTCTGACAATGAAAAGTAAAAAATTTAACACGAAATTCAATCAAACGAGTGGTTTTATGAACTTCAAGTACCATTCAACCAGAAACAAGTCAGAAGACATAGCAATCAAACAGAATTTCCTTGCATCAAAACTGACCACTGAAATACAAAATAAATTAACATTTTTCAGCGGGTTTTTACGAAAGTTCAGTTACCAAAAACACAATGTTCCTGATATGACTGTAATAATAAGCACTAAAATGAAAAACAGATAGTTATAATTAAAATGATCTCCCTTCACTCTTCCCACAAAGTTTCCCAGTAGCCTCAACACTATAGTACTGACAGCAAGAAAGAGAATGGAAGAATATTAAAGAAAATTATAGCATGTGAGGCCACATAAGGTTTTAAGGATTCCCCCCAAAGCCTCCGTTGGTTGTTACTAGATAAGCACGGTAATATCAATGCTGTCTGTTTCTAATAGCGGTTGTAGAGCATTACGTTTGGTTTTTGCTTCAAAACAATCTTTAAACCCAAAATATCCCTCTTTCCGCTGTCCTTCATTTTTCTCTCTCCGAAATCCCCCATGACGTGAAATACGTGAGATTTACGATGGTAGAGTCTTCTATACAAAAATTCTTAATGTAAGGCAAACATGGAGAGGATGGAGGCCAGGAAACAAGACGAGGAGAAAGCAGCAATGAAGGCATTTGAGAGAGAGAGAGAGAGAGAGAGAGAGAGAGAGAGAGCCATCCCATAAACTGCCGCGAGATCTTTAGAAAAGAGTTGACAAATGGAAGCCAAGGACCCTTTTTCACCAGGTTTTCAGGATGAGTCAGGACGTCGCGGCCCTTACGAGATGGCTGACAGTCTCCTCCTCCTCCTCCCCCTCCCACGACGTAGAAGGAAGATTTCTTCTGACTTCCTTGAAGATCCTGGAGCGTCTTTTGCTGTAACTCAGCTGCAAGTATTTCTATATCAGGGAGTCCTGATGTAAGTAAAATCGGATATATCTGACAGTGAATGTCCTTTTCTTGACGATAAATGACACTATAATGCAAACTAAGCTTTGGATGATGTGAGGAAATTCTACTTTCATGATTTGGCACTAATTCTAACATCGAGGCTTTCTTGTTATACCGAGGACCATTTCAAATTACTTAAAAAATTTCTTGGGTAGATATATTCATTTCTTACTTCTGGTGAAGTTTATCAAAATCACTTTTTAAATACATTCTTAATGTAATTCTTGTTTCTACGAAAAAAATATAAAAGAAATATAGCTATGCATGAAAACAAAAAAATCATAAACCAATAAAATTCAATAGAACGAATAAGCTGTTTTAACTAATTCTTTTCGGAATTAGTCTACAAAACATAATTTTTGAAAGATCGTTCAAAATTATAGAACGTCCAAAGGCATGATAATGAGTAGTTAATATCCGATTTTATATCTTTCTTCGGTTCTTTTTGGTCTGTTTTTCAGCCACACTTTCAAGTCGCATTTTCTATACCAGAAGACTAATACACATTGCCACATATATACTTAAGTACGCACATAAACACATCTATGTATATATAAGGACAGCTTGTAAATCTGTGCGTGTCCTCCTCCCTTTATCGATTATTATCAGTATGGACTGACTCCTGACTCCGTAAATTAAGCTGTGTGTGTGTGTGCGTATATATATATATATATATATATATATATATATATATATATATATATATATGTATATATATATATATATATGTATATATATATATATATATGTATATATATACATATATATGTGTATATATATGTATATATATACATACATATGTATACATATATATATTATATATGTATATATGTAAAAAGTGTATATACATGCATATACAGTATATGTATATATGTGTGTATACACACACACACACACACATATATATATATATATATATATATATATATATATATATATATATATATATATATATTAGTGATTCTGGAATATTCTGCAATAAAAATGTCTTGAGGGTTGGTGGTATGGCCTAAAATGTGGAGGTATTTATTATCAATATGTTTTACAAATTTTCAAATGTTCTGGGTTTGAAATTCTGCTACCAGTACGAAAACTTACGCCACGATGAGAATCGATCAGCACCTTAAGGAGTCTCCTGGTCGATCCCACATACGTCCCTGTTTGACATTCAGGGCAAATATACTTATAAACAACACCAGAGGACATAGGAGGCGATAATCGCTCCTTAGTTTTAAAGAGTGGACCGATGGTGAAAGGGTTCTTAGGAATTGAATTAATACGAATGGCATAAAAATGTTCCTGAATAGTTTGCTGAACTTTTTGTGAAATTTAAGTAAATGGAAAGTATGAGTAAAACTTCTTTTTTGGGGCAGTTAAAACTTTTGGTTTTTTAATGAAATGTTTGTTTCGCAAATGATATAGGTTCATATACACCAGCTTTGCAAGAAAACAGTTATTATTAAAAAAGTAAATTGAAAATGTAATTTCATTATGGAAAGGGCTCCAGTTCGACGTAAGGACGAGTGCTCTGTGGAAAAGGGTAGAAACGGAGTTGGATTTAAAATTATCAAAACATGAGCTATAAAAGTTGGTACCAAGTCCAATAAGAGTTTTCTTCCTGAAAATCGTGGTATTAAAACTGTCGTTTTGTCTGAAAACTAGAAGGTCCAGGAATGGTAGACGGTCGTTCGCTTCTTTCTCCATAGTAAACTTTATGCTCGGGTGTATGATATTGTGTTAGTATATTCTACGAAGAGGTCAGCTTCATATTCACTTTTGAAGAGGGCGAACGCATCGTCAACATACCTGGAATAAAAAAAATAGGGTAGAGTCTTGCTGAGGAATTATCGAGCATGTGCTCCTCCCGGGAGCACATGATTTTAGCAAACGTGGGGCCTAGAGGGGAACCCATGGCCATGGGTGGAAGAGCACGTGCTCGATAATTGCCCATTAAGATTCTACCCTATTTTTTAAATTCCAGGTATGCTGACGATATGTTCGCCCTCTTCAAAAGTGAATATGAAGCTGACCTCTTCGTAGAATATGCTAAAACAATACACCCGAACATAAAGTTTACTATGGAGAAAGAAGCGAACGACCGTCTACCATTCCTGGACGTTCTAGTTTTCAGACAAAACGACAGTTTTAACACCACGATTTTTAGGAAGAAAACTCTTATTGGACTTGGTACCAACTTTTATAGCTCATGTTTTGATACTTTTAAATCCAACTCCGTTTCTACCCTTTTCCACAGCGCACTCGTCCTTACGTCGAAGTGAAGCTTTTTTCAAAAGGAAATTACATTTTTAATTGACGTTTTTAATAATAACTGTTTTCCTGCAAAGCTGGTTTATAGGAAATTATATCAGCTGCTAAACAAACAATTCATTACAAAACCAAAAGTTTTAACTGCCCCAAAAAAGAAGTTTTACCCACACTTTCCATTTACTCATGACTTCAAATTTCACAAAAAGTTCACACAAATTATTCAAGAACATTTTTATGCCATCGACGTTAATTTAATTCCAAAGAACCCTTTCACTATCGATTCACACTGAATGTCAAACAGGTACCTATGTGAGATCCACCAGCAGACTCCTTAAGGCGCGGATCGATTCTCATCGTGGCGTAAGTTTTCGTACTGGTAGTACAATTTCGAACCCAGAACATCTGAAAATTTGTAAAACACATATTGATAATAAAGACTTATGCATTTTGGGCCATCAAGAGAGGTGTAAGTTAATGCTGAACCTGCTGTACTTGTTTACCCGTCCAGAGCGGGGAAACTATACTTAGTTTCGGCATTAACCCACCTCCACGATGACAGGGGAATTTATGTGATAAATGGATCGGTACTGACGGGTCTCGATCCCTCGACGCAGTTACCTTCCAACAACCCCAGTATATATATCATGGTGTATATAAATCACGGTGAACTAAAAATTTCATAATAAGAGCTGCATGTTCCAAACGTACCATTGAGCCATCATCGTGGAGTTGGGTTAAGGCCGAAGCTAAGTATAATTTCCCCGCTCTTGACAGGTAAACAAGTACAGCAGGTTCGGCATTAACTTACACCTCTCTTGATGGCTCAGTGGGTAGACCGTCGACTAGAGTTGTTGGAAGGTAACTGTGTCGAGGGGTCGAGACCTAGCAGTACCGATTCATTTATCACTTATAAAATCCCCTTTGTATTGATAATTCCCCATTGGAGATATTCCCGAAGTAGCGTGAATTGGATATGAAACGACATTTGTAGCTTCATGACTGTACATAAATCATGGTGTGATAAAAATTTCATATATATATATATATATATATATATATATATATATATATGTGTGTGTGTGTGTGTGTATACATGTGTACATGTATACACACGATGCGTCAATAAACGTGAAAGCGCTTGGTACTACTGAACTTCTGCCTGTCTTTTTCCTGTGGGATTCGCTTATACACTGAAGTCACATGCAGCTCAGTGGTCTGGTAAAACTAAGGTATACTTAACTTTTAATTTATCTACTGTGATTTTTAAGCACGTGTACATACATATATATATATATATATATATATATATATATATATATATATATATATACACAAAACATATATATGCACATATATATATATATACACATATATACATGCACATATATATATATATATATATATATATATATATATATATACATATACACACACATACACACACACACATATACATATATATATATATATATATATATATATATATATATATATATATATATATATATATATATATATATGCTTTTTGGGAAAAGTTTTTCTGGTATGCAAATTTCCTTGAATTCTATGGCTTTTTGATTGTTGATCAACTTCTTATAAGTTTGACAATATTTTATGAATCTTCTCCTTTCTTCCAAATTCAGTTGATGGACAAAAAAAAAAAAACGAAGATTAACTCTTTGTTCCATTTACTACAAACGAAACACCACAGCTGTTCTGTCACTCGTCGTGACCTCTTCAAAGTGTATAATCTGGACATAGTATCCTGTTGTTTTGTTACAGTGTGCTAACGGATATGTAGCGTCCAAAACAATAATAATACAATAAATCACTACAGTAATATTAAGTACAGGATAAACAATTTTAATTTATTTACAGTTATAAAAGTACAATATAATAAAATTTACAATATAAACAATTTACTGTGTGAAAAATAATAACGAGAACAAAAACCACGTGTTCTGGTGGCAACAAACGAAACAGAAACAGGAATGCAGGAATATGGATTACGGGGATAGGAGGAGGAGTGGAAGGGGGGGAGAGAAAGTGCCTGATTTAAAATGTGTTGTTGCTGTTGCTATAGTTGGGAGTAATCTCTCTGCTTCTAGTTGCCTGTTCAATGTAGGTTTTTGCAGTAAAATGCAAACAATCTGTTATGATTAATCTATGGCGGTTGTGTTCTGTGTAGATGATATCTGTATTCTCCACTAGCTCTTGTGTCATAGGTTTGCGGTTGTGATGGTCTGTGTGGTGCTGGTGGACGAATCCATTACTTCGATGGGCCTGTAGTCGTCTTTTTAGTGTGGCGAAAGTTAGACCAACGTACGTCTGCCAATTTGGGGTGGCCGAAATCACCTATCTGGGCAACGTCGTAGGCAGCGGCAAGTTGATGCCGAAGGACGCCAACATTCAGGCCATCAGCGAGATACCCTACTCTACCACAAAGAAGGACGTCCAATGGTTCTTGGGGATGGTTCAATACTTCCGGCGGTTCATCCCAAACCTCTTGGAAGCGGCTGCCCCCATAACCAATTTGTTCAAGGGGAACAAGGAGTTCCACGGCACCCCCGAATGCAAGAAGGCCTATGACCGCGACAAGGAGATCCTCATCAACAAGCCGGTGCTGCGAACCCCGGACTATGACTGCCCATTCATTCTATTTGTCCGTTGATGCCAGTGACATAGGGGTAGGCGCCGTGTTGTTCCAAGAGAAGGACCAGATCGGCCCCCTATTGCTTACTACTCGAAAAAGCTGAACCCAGTGCAGATGAGGAGGAGCTCCTTGTGTTGGTCCTAGCCATGAAGCATTTCGAGGTTTACCACTGTGACCACAAATTCCGCGACAGTCCTCACCGACCACAACCTGCTAGTCTACCTGACCACGTTCAAGAACCAGAATAGCCGCCTCATGCGGTGGTGCCTGGATCTGCAAGACCACAATTGGATGATCTGGCACATCAAGAGCAGCGACAATAAAATAGCGGACGTGCTCTCCAGGCAATAAGCCTGAATAACCCTGTGTACAGTAGCAGACTAACATCTAACACCCTAGTCATTTTGTAATACTAACTCTGTGCATAACCTAATCCAAAACTATCCGATACTTAAGCTGGTACATACCCTGGCCACTTACCATAATTAACCCTTCAGGTTGCTCATGTCCAAATTTATTGCATACGTTATTCCGTAAAGCATTGCGTAACTCATAATTAATTGCATTTAGTTAGGTCAGTGTCATTTAATTTAGTGCCAGAGCCATAGGATAGTAGACTATATCAAAAGACCCATTTACCATGTATCTGTTGCCTAGGAGTAGAGTTCCCCTGTCGTCAGAGACAGCCAGTAGAAGTCGGTACATACCGTTGCATAGGTTAGGCTCTGCGGTAGTAAGTTAGCAAAACTAGTACCCCTCTTAGCTGTTAGCTAGGTCCATTTAACTATTGCAGTGCAAAAGCACAATTCATTTAGGGAAGCTAACTGCCTATTCGAGACGAATAACTTACTTAGCCAAGGCCTTCATGCCTGAAAGGGAGTGAATGCCTTTTTAAAGGGGTGGAGCTCTTCCGTATTTTCAAAATTCGTCTCTCAGTCCTCAGCTTTGAGTAGGAACTTACCAGCTGGGAAAAGACGCCATGTCACAGTTTAAACAAGGGATAGGTCTAAACCCTCCAGGTCACCTGATCTGGGGTAGAACAATACCACTCCTTCCCCCAACCCCCATCACGTGATTTGGAGGCTAAGGAAGTCGTTAGGCTCACAAAGGTGGAAGCCTTTTCAAGGGGGCTACTGTTTTGAACCTTAAGGACTTAGCTATCATGTCTCTTACTGTATGAACCTATTACTGGCATTGGGAATTGCTTTCAGATCAGACCTAGGCCTCTGTTGTTCACCTCCAAAATACCCCCAAGACGCCGAGCCTTCTCTGGGCAATACTACGCAGTCAGATGCATCGCTGCAGCCAGAGGAAGCATACCACAGGCGCCTCATCTTCCTCTACACACTGGCTGAACTGCAATCGCCAGAGTACCCAGATCTGCTACAAGAGCTCTGCAACGAACAGGTTGAGGTACGTCTATGAATGCAAATTCCCTGCCAGTTCTGTTCCTTCCCATGAATTTCTCTCCATATTTTCATTATTTCCAACTTTTCACTCTCCTAAACAAAGCCCCCTTTGTTAAAGTAAACCTACCAACAAAGCAGTCCACGATTAGCCCCCATGACTTGTCCTAAGCTCCAATTTAAGTCAATTCAATGATCAGAATTAGATTATTCCCACCATAGTGTTAACTAAGGACTAATTAAATTTAATTGATAAATTCCTCCATGTGCATACTTAAGTTTCATACGAGAGAAACTCCTTGATTTGGAATGCTAACCTGGAATTCTCTTCCAGGAATCCTGTTACTCTGCTCCAACGTGGTCGAACCCAGCCTTGTGAATCAATTCCACTTAGAAGTACTGCCATTTCTGATAAGTCAGAGAGTCTGATACTCAGTCCCGGGGCACTACCCAGTTCCCACCCCCATTGTGCACAAGCACCGGATCCTTGCAACTCATTCAGTCAGCATTAACCGCTTTCTATCTCAAAGACTTGCTATTCATGGTATAATAGTGTTTCACATTTTATTTGATTGCCTGCTGGATCATCAGTTTTCAGATTAATGAAATAAAAAACAAAGGCCCTCTTTAGTGGAAAACAACATTTTAATGAAAAAAAAATTTATCCTTGTTCAGGCAGTTTTGCCACAGCATATCCAACATGACAGTACTTCTTCAAAGAGTAATGCCATGCCACATCAAAACAAAGTTCCTCTTCAGGGGATTATGTCACAGGATATTAAGCACAAAGGTCCTTCTCCAGAGAGTAGTGTAATAGCACATCAAAACAAAAATCCTTCTTTGGGGAGTTATTTCACAGCGTGTCGAAGACGAAGGTCCTTCTTCTGGGAGTTATTCCACAGGGTGTCAAAAACAAAGGTCCTTCTTCAGGGAGCTATTCCACAGCATGTCAAACACAAAGGTTTTTCTTCATGACACAGTGCAACGGCACATCAAAACGAGTCCTTCTTCAGGGAGTTATTCCACAGCATGTCAAACACAAAGATCCTTCTTCTGGAAGCAGTACAACCGCGCAATGAAAGAAAGGTCCTTCTTCAGGAAGTAGTGCAATGGCTCATCAAAAAGGTCCTTCTTCAGGGAGTTACTCCACAGCATGTCAAACTGGGCGTAGTGCAATGGTGCATCAAAACAAAAGTCCTTCTTCAGGGAGGTAATCCACAGCGTGTCAAACACAAGGGCCTTCCTCTGGATGTAATGCAATGGCACATTAAAACAAAGGCCCTTCTTTAGGGGGTTATTCCACGTCTCAAGCACTAAGGTCCTTCTTCAGGGAGTAGTGCAACGGCTCATCAAAACAAAGGTCCTTCTTTTGGGAATTATTCTGCGGCATGTCACAAACAAAAGTTCTTCTTCAGGGCACAGTGCAATGATGCATCAAAACAAAAGTCCTTCTTCAGGGCGTTATTGCACAGTGTGTCAAAAACAAAGATCCCTCTTCTGGAAGTAGTACAATGGCGCATTAAAGCAAATATCCTTCTTCAGGGCACAGTGTAATGGCACATCAAAACAAAGGTCTTCTTTGGGGAGTTATTCCACAGCCTATAAACACAAAGGTCCTTCTTCTGGGAGTTATCCCACAGCATGTCAAACACAAAAACACAAATGTCTTTTTTCAGGGAGTCATTCCACAGCATCTCAAGCACAGAGTTTCTTCTGCAAGGTACAGTGCAATGACGCATCAAAACAAATGTCCTTCTTAAGGAAGTTATTCCAAAGCATGTCAAACATAAAGATCCTTCTTCTGGAATTAGTGCAACGGTGCATTAAAACAAAGGTCCTTTTTCAGGGAGTAGTGCAACGACTCATCAAAAAGGTCCTTCCTCAGGGAGCTACTCCACAGCTCGTCAAACACAAGGGTCATTCTTCAGGGTGTAGTGCAATTGCACATCAAAACAGAAGTCATTCTTCATGGAGTTATTCCACAACGTGTCAAACACAAAGGTCCTTCTTCAGGAAGCAGTGCAACGGCTCATCAAAACAAAAGTCCTTTTTGGGAGTTATTCTACAGCATGTCAAACACACAAGTTCTTCTGCAGGGCACAGTACAACGGTGCATCAAAACAAAAGTTCTTCTTCAGGGAGTTGTTGCACAGCGTGTCAAACACAAAGATCCTTCTTCTGGAAGTAGTGCAATGGCACATTAAAACAAATGTCCTTCTTCAGGGATTTATTCTACAGCATGTCAAACACAAAGGCCCTTCTTCAGGGCATAGTACAACGGCGCATTAAAGCAACTATCCTTCTTCAGAGTTATTTCACAGCATGTAAAACACAAAGGTTCTTCTTCAGGGTGTAGTGCAATAGCTCATCAAAACAAAACTTCTTCAGGGAGTTATTCCCAAACAGGTCAAACACAAAGGTTCTTCTTCGGGGGTAGTGCAACGGGTCGTCAAAACAAAAGTCCTTCTTTAGGAAGGAGCACAACGGCGCATCCAAACAAAGGTCCTTCGTCAGGGAGCAATGCCACAGTGCATCAAAAGAAGGGTCCTTCTTCAGGGAATACTGTCATGGCGCATTAAAACAAAGGTTCTTCTCCAGGGAGTAATGCCACAACGCATCAAAACATAGGTCCTTGTAGCAGTGGTTACACCGTATCAAACACATAGGTCCTTCCTCAGGGAGTGAAGCAATTGTGTATTAACAATGAAAGACCTCTTCAGAGTGTAATGTCACGGGGTATCAGAATGAAAACCTTTTTTCTTTTGCGAGAAGTATCCTACACTCGGTTCCTTCTCCAGAAGTAAAACCTCAACATATCAAATATTTCAATGAATTGCTCATTCATTTAAGTTGCGTCACACTGATATGAGAGGAAGGTCTGTTGAATAGCATGGGGAAAATATCTTCTTATGGTTTGCCAATAAAAATGAACACAATTTTTTTCATAAAATTTCTTGAAAATCCCAATGCTCACCCACTTCATAAGATATGCCATGCTATACAAAAGACTAAAAAATCTCGCAATATCAACTGTCCTTAACATTGTAAGGCAAACAACAGTCTATGTACGAAAGAAGCTGAGTAAAGGAAATGCACGAATGGGGCAGCTAAGCCAGAATCCTGCAGTCCTTCGAAAGTATAGTAAGGAGCCTAACCTTTGTAAGCGGCCTTCATACTTAGCTGCATTAAATCACATTCAGGAGATACCATACCAAAGAAACATTTCTCCAAGATAACAGGCACTCTCGTTTAAGAACCAAAGGAAAATCTCTGATCAAGGCAGTTTGGACAAGTACTCATAATTCAAAAATTATTTCAAGCAACACCTAAATACTCCTAAGAACTTCCCTTACCACCCGAAATAACTTATTTCCTGTCCCTCTGTGGGGAATTGTCATTTGAATCCTGAAAAAGTGTAATCATGACTTAAAGAAAAGTATTTGTTTAATTATATTGAACAGATCCGTTCTCAAAAGAGAAACAATGATGCCCGTTATGTAATTTCACATTCATACCTAATATAGTTATTGTAGAAAACTACAGACTTATAATCAGCGATTTCCCTGGCGTATATCATGCCTAGCTAATGCTGAAGTAGTTTCCATTGATCGAGTCATACATTCTCCTGATTTAACATCAATAACTCCGTACTGAGTAAGCAAAGAGGTGTCGTTTGCCTTGTGTGCAGTGTCCACTTTAGAAGACCATGGTCTTAAACGTTAGAAAGGATCTATACCAATCATGTAATCTATATCTGCATCAGATCAGATCAAAGATATTTAATTTCCTTTTTTTCACGAACTGAGTCAGCCGAGCAAGGCTGACCTAACTTTTGCTATTATATTCTACTGTAGTTTTCAATCACTGTAGTGCAGTACTTTCAGTGAGCTCATCAAATACTTCATTTTTCTTTGTACAAAATGCCCGTGTTCTTGTAGATTTCTATTCCAGAAGACAAATCCTCCAAACCCTGAAGCTCGATACTAAATATCATTATTTTTATCCTAAAATTAAAACTTAGAAACCATCATCGGCAATTTCATTATTCAATTTATTTAATGAATTCTGAGAATTATAAGCCAAACCAATCTAATTTTACATCCATCCGTTATCAGCCCCGTGTAATTTCCCACACTTAAAGGGACTTTGACACTAGCCTTCATTAGGGCAATGTTCCCTTCTTTATCATTCTTGGTCTAAGTCATCCGTCTTCCTCTTCTAAATAAAGAGTAAAAATCGCTGTTCTATTATAATCGTCAAAAATCCGTATAATTAGGAAAGATTTCTCTTTGATAGCGCGCCGAAACAAATGAAAAGCAAACTGTTATTCGCTCCGGTAAGCAGTCAAAGACTCCTTATTAATTAAGGGTTATGGATAATCCCCGTATCCTTAGCGAAGGACTTCAAACCACCAAGGAATAATAATAAGCCCGAGTACGTGTTATTAGCTGCAGCCGCGAATTATCAAACAAAGGGTGGAAAAGATGGGGAGATAAAAAGCGGTTTGTTCTACCTCCGAAAGATATTTCGGTGAGAGGAGACGAACGAGAGAGAGAGAGAGAGAGAGAGAGAGAGAGAGAGAGAGAGAGAGAAAAGGTCTCAGAGCACGTTAGAAACAATAGCCTCCTGGGAGAAGCAGCGAGTGTTCGTTTGCGCGTGCGTATGCGGGACCGACGACGATGTGGTAAAGAGAAAGGAGCACTAAAAACGAATGAAGACTGCAGCGGAATAGCGCTGGTCTTCTTTGGTCGGAGTTAGAGGATTAGAGAGAGAGAGAGAGAGAGAGAGAGAGAGAGAGAGAGAGAGAGAGATGCACAAATTTTTTCGTGGTATTCAAATTGTTGTCTAAGCGTGAGAGGAAAAATAGCATTCGGGTTTTCTGTTCTTGGAAAGAGAGAGAGAGAGAGAGAGAGAGAGAGAGAGAGAGAGAGAGAGAGAGAGAGAGAGGCTGAAATTTATCTTACCTATTCAAATAGTTGTCTTAGGTGTGAGTGGGGAAATAACGCTGCCTTTTTCCATTCGAAAATTATGGCTCCGGCCTCTGGTTGAATTCTCCTCGGAAATGTAATGTGGGTAAGAAAGAGAACAATTATTTTCTTTCAACATCATCAGTTACAATGGACGTGGGCTCTCTGTGTAGCTTTCCTAACGTGAGCCAGGCTTATCTTGAAAATAATTCAAAGAAATCAGAAATAACCTATAAGATTTAAAATTAATAGTTCTAATGTTCACTATCGGTACGTACGAACTCCAATCGCTCTATCAAGTGCAGTTTCATTTTATCATTATGTTGCAAACATTACTGTCCTCATAACTACACAGCTGATCTAAGGCAGAGGAGTCACACAAGGTATAAAAAACGCACGTGTCGATTTAATTTCCACGTGTTTACGGTAAAATCAAAGGCTGATACTTTTGCAACTCATTCTCCTACACCCAAGTGCTGAAAACTGAAAAACCTACATACTCAGATAAGGCTATATCACAAGTAAATGTTTTAAATAATGTATTATAATAGACCATTTTTCAAAAATTCAAGAACTTCATATTTTCTTTGGTAGGACTAATTGTGCGGCACTGGATTAATTGTTAGTTGGTCCCCCAACTTGAATACATTATAGAATAATATTATGTTTGCACTAATTTCCTTTCAGTTTTCAAATGCAGTTTAGAAATACCAAAACAATCTGAATATGTTTCTCGAAGATCTGCAATAAACGATCAAAAATACTATCTTGGTTGAGAAAGACAACATTACAAAGTTTATTTAAGGAGAACATAAAGATCAGGTACAGAAAGCTAGCTGAAAGGAAGAACACTCAAACCAAATACCAGAAACACGTTAAAAGGAAGAGGTTTTGGATCAAAGAAATAGAAATAAAGGAACAGCACCGAAACACAAGTAAAAATAGTGGACGGATGGGAACGGTGAGCGTAAAACGGAAAGCGTGTATTACAAATGGCCTGGGAAAGAGCACTGTGACAAGGCCTTGGATTCCATTTACAAGCACAGAACACTTGCAGGGTGATGTTTTCTCTTTCACTTTTATAATTTATATATATATATATATATATATATATATATATATATATATATATATATATATATATATGTGTGTGTGTGTGTGTGTGTGTGTTTATGTGTAAATATATATATATATATATATATATATATATATATATATATATATATATATATATATATATATATATATATATATATATATATATATATATTTTATATATTGTATATATATGGATATATATATATATATATATATATATATATATATATATATATATATATATAATATATATATATATATATATAAATAAATGTAAATGTAAAAAAAATTAAGGCGATAATAAATCTCAACCTAAATAAACTCGCATCTAAGATGCTGTGAGTTAGAAGCACCTAAATATCTGAGTTCCTGTCCGAATGCTGGACTCTGTTCCCTCATTAAATTACATTAACACTCTCATATACAACGGGAAAACTTGATGTACAATGTCATTTGTACTAGGGTGAGAAAGAGCTTGCTGTGTACGTATACCCAGCATGCAAAAACTAGATACATATATGTGCTTGCAACTCAAGTCTTGTCAAGAGACCAAATGAGGTAAAACACTGCAAAATATGAAAACAATACAAACCATACAAGAAAAGCAATGTAACTATGAATGACTTCCTTCTTGAAATTTACAGGAAAAGTCAATGCAGTTTCACTTCACTATCTGTGATCAATATTGCCATCTGCGAACATCATTCAATTCACTCTCCATCCGCGACCCATTTTCTAATGCTACAAACTCCGTATCTGCAAATCTCGTTCTGTCTTTTAGCATCACTCCATCCACAAGATATTAAACAGCCAAGGATGCATAACAGGCGTTCTTTCAGAAGAATTTTTACAAATTACTAGCCTAATACAATAATATTCTTCTTGGACTTATTAATTTTCTTAAATGTTTATCTATTTATTCATTAATTTAATTTTTTTCTTTTTTAATAAGTGATCTCTTCTTTCCCTTTAAACTCTGTTACTTCTTTCTAATGAACATCATATTCTTTGGAAGCTTGAATTTCAAGTCAATGACCACTGCGGGCTTGTTCCATATGAATAGGTTTCATCTTCTCAATAATAGTAACAATAATTTCTTTCTACACCAAACACTCACATCATCCTATATATTATATCTCTACATTTTTTCTGAGTTCATATTCTTTTCCCTTTACTCTCAAACGTTTTCCACAGCTGTTTTACGCAACAAACACTTTATCCAACAAGAACAAGAGAGGAAAACTCTAGAGGTGTTCTTTGCTATGACAAAATGTATACCATCAAAAGGAGAAGGCCTTGATGAAGTAATCCCCACCCCACTAGGTTGAAACAATTCATAAATAATTCTCTCTCTCTCTCTCTCTCTCTCTCTCTCTCTCTCTCTCTCTCTCTCTCTATATATATATATATATATATATATATATATATATATATATATATATATATATATATATATATATATATATATATATATATATATATATATATATATATATATATATATATATATATATATACATAATACACACACGCATATAATATACAGTATATAGTGTGCATGTGTGTATTTCTGTCTGTGTGACCTAATTTTTATTAAAGAAATGACAATTTCCTACCGTTTAAACACCTCTTGATAACTTTTGAACCTAATCAATGTTAACGGACTGAAATCTTCGGAAAATCCACCAATATTATGAAAGGAAAATCCATAATGGTCATAAGTGACCTAAGGAGGGTTTTACTACCATCGTACCGCTGGCTGGCACCGTCGTCAGCTGCAGACCCTACTGTATAATGAGCCATAACATTAACCGATAACTCGAGGAATACTACATTTGACAGGGGAAGCTGGATGTACCATTAAATATGAAACGGTAGGCGTGTGAAAGATAGTATCAACATCAAATAAGAGGCTCTGCTTCCAATCTCAAATAAAATCAAGTGTCAATAAAATTACTACGATGGTTATTCAGAAACCTGTATGTAAATCGGATATTTAAAAGAAAAACAATTTCTTGCATTCAGTACTGTTAACGTATTATTATTATTATTATTATTATTATTATATTATTATTATTATTATTATTATTATTATTATCTACACACAGCCATGTATTGACGTTATTTCTACACCAACAGAGTGAAGAAAATCACATCTCATTTTAAGGTACACATCTTTTTTCCATCATTTACCCCATTAATATGTCACGTTTATCATCATCTTTTCAGACTGATCCATGATGCTGAAATATCTACTTAAAATATTTGACGGGATATAAACTTTAGAAACGTTATTCCTCACCTACCATTGATCAGAATTCATCTGGTGTCACAGTGCATTTGTGCTCCATGTAAGAATACTCTAGGTACGAAAGTACATCATTTACTGTATTTTTCAACCAGAAAGACATTACATACAGAGAAAATAAAATAAGAGGAAAATTAAAAAAAAAAGGAGAGATTAAGACAAAGCTACATCCACGTGGCGATGACGAATCTGTCACCCAGCTATTCTTGCCCTTTTTTTTCCTCTTCTTATTCACGCAGTGTTACAAGTTACTGCAGCCCGCATGCGTAAGTTCTTACATCACACCTCGCATTATGTCAAAATGCAGAAGTATTCAGTGCGCATCATGACGTACGTATATATATATATATATATATATATATATATATATATATATATATATATATATATATATATATATGCATGTATGTACGTATGTATTATATAAATATATATAATATATATATATATATATATATATATATATATATATATATATATATATATATATATATATATATATATATATGAATGTCTTTTACTGTAGTACTACAGTATAATATGAAGATAAGAAGGCCCATAAAACACTATTTGAACGTTGCAACGTTCAAATAGTGTTTTATGGGCTTTTTATCTTCATATATATATATATATATATATATATATATATATATATATATATATATATATATATATATATATAATGTATGTATCATATATCATATATATAATTATATATATACATATATATATAATATATATACACATATATATGTGTGTATGTATGTGCGTAGTCACAATCGTACAAGCAGATGCACACTCACGAGCCAAATTAAACAAATTGACATCTTGTACATACGAACCCTCAAGAAGAGTAAGTCATACGCCCAAAAAATAGTAACGTATAATACAATACAGCCCTACTAACGCACCAAAAGTACAATGGATACAGTGACATCACAAGACGTGGACTAATAAAGCCAAGGCCGCAATGCAGTTAGTCCTCGCTTAGTGAACCTGTGATTTGTCTTCTGGTGGAGAGAACGCATTTTAAGCCAAGCACCGTGCTTCCGGTACTGTTTATTTCATTATGTTCTTTAATCAAAAGTTTTCCTCTTTATGTCCCCTTGCAGCAAAGGGCCCCCTTCTCTCTCTCTCTCTCTCTCTCTCTCTCTCTCTCTCTCTCTCTCTCTCTGAAGAAACAGTACAGAAGAGTGACTTTTCTAATATCTTCAACTAATTCCAACAATGCACGCTTCAGCTCCAGTGACCTCGCGATAATGAAGATGATGTACATGACGATCTTGGTGACAACGGAGGAGGAGGAGGAGGAGGAGGAGGAGGAGGAGGAGGAGGAGGAGGAGGAGGAGGCGTGAGGGAAATCAGACAGTAACGGCCTCTTTAATCACACTATGGAAGATTTACTCCTCCCAAAGGCCGCCCCACAATCCTTTTATGGCAGCTAATTTAGGGGACACTGAGAGAGAGAGAGAGAGAGAGAGAGAGAGAAGAGAGAGAGAGAGAGAGAGAGAGAGAAACAGGGTACAATTGGAATATACCGTTGATTCCACCATACACAGAAGTCACTCACTGGTTCTTGGGCGTTGAAGGTTTAAGCATAAGTCAATTTTAGACTGTACTCCGAAACAACACCTGGCACTTGACGAGGCAAATTAAAGTCATTACTTCATTGCATCCCGAAGAATCTGGTAAGGCGAATGATCTATATTACAGAACTCCCGTATTACATAAAAACAATAAACATAATAATGACTAAGAGTTAAATCTACAAATATATCGGGGCCTCCTTATGCCGCTCAGCATATTAATCTAATCTACTATGTTTTATTATTCTTTACTACTTTATAAGAAAAAATACGAAAAATAACGGGTTTTATTCTCCAGCTGGGTAAAAATTCTGATCCTTTGCCAGTAAAGTTCCCGACAACTTCTGCAAACCAAACTTTCCTACTATCTTCCGTCCTGACGGATCTATACTTAGTTTTAGCTTTTGCAAGTAAACTCTCTCTCTCTCTCTCTCTCTCTCTCTCTCTCTCTCTCTCTCTCTCTCTCTCTCTCTCTCTCTCTCTCTCTCTCTCTCATTTTTTCGCTAATTCTCTCTCATCTATTCTAGTGCTCCCAATGCTCTCACTTCCATCCTTTGTCACCCTATGCCATCTCGTTTATTATACTCTCAACTCAAAGTCCTGTGGGGTCTGTGAATACTTGAAGACGTGCAATATATAAGCCCCAAGTTGAATTCTAGCTCAATTTATTACATTTCTTTTGCACTAAATGTCTCTTCTCTCTGTTACGTTTTCTATTTTTATATAAATGCGCATTTCCTTCGGTAAAGATCCTCTGGGAAGTCAATAACATTCAGTTAGAAAAACGGAGGAGACTGCTTAAGCTGCATGGCGTTGTAACAGCATTTTTTTCAATAATAATAATAATAATAATAATAATAATAATAATAATAATAATAATAATAATAATAATAATAAACTGACGCAACTCTTCTTAATTGGCACATCTTGAATTCATTTCGTCTTTCGAATCACCACAACGAATTCTGCAAAGAGAGATTTGCCATCGCTCCTTCTTTTGCCTATAAATCGGTATTTTTCCTTATGCGACCAAAGGGAATCTTTTGCCAACATTCTCAATAGCTCTGAGCCCTTTAACAATCAGGCACCAATTACCTCTGCTAAATTTCCTCTCTGAAAAATTATTCCTGTCATTTTACCCTGTCAACTAGACATTTCTGCTTCCTTAAACATTTCCAGCTATTTTCCTCGCAACACCCACAGGACTACCATAGTCACGTTACTCAGCAGTAGTCAGTAATCAATGCACTGCTCTACCGGCTGACATTAAAATTTCCTCTTCCATTCTGCTGACAAATCCTTCGCACTCTCCAATTTCTAAATTCCATTACCTTTCAAAAGGCACGCCTAGAGCTTCTTTCTGTTCGAGGTCACATTGTCTGTCCCACATCTCTCAATTCCATCCGAAAAAGAATGGATAAAGGCACTGGGTTGACCCTCATATCATCCTGGCATTAAAATTCGTATTCTACATTGAAACAAAGCAAGGAGATAACAAGACTTACGTTTTACCACTTCACAGAAATTTGACTTAAAAGCATTAGAATATCCTTCACGAAATCTTCCTACAACAATGTCATCTTGCAGTTCGTGAATCTGCAGATGTGAACAGGTGGGAGGAACGATCACCTTTACAGGTAAACGCGCCAGAGGTCGTGTGCAATGAATAAATACACACCTGCTGAGAGAAGATGTGTTTGTGGGGTGGGGGAGAGGGGGATGGTCAAATAGTTTAAACTTTTAGAACAATTTTATAAGGGTATACCTTTTTTTCATGACGGTGACTTCAAGGGGAAATTTGCTGAATAACAAATATTTCTTTTGTTGAAGAGATGTTGCTGCTGTGGGAACAGGTTTGACTGTTAAAACACTTGAATACAAGCGTACCTTTCCCTCATAATGGTGATCTTTCCAAGTGGAAATTTTCTGAATAAAAAGTACTTCAAGATGGTAAAATGTTGAGATGTTTCCTTACGAAAGTATCACACATTACAGGCATGAAATGTGATACGCTAAAGTTTCAAAGTAGTGATATAAAAAAATATACAAGCACTGTAACTAAATACAGCAATAAAGTGATTATTCTCCTTCTGTCCCTCTCTCTGTGTGTCTCTCTCGCTAGAATCGCTTTTACTCCTTACAG
>NC_089743.1:63467113-63502113 GCF_040412425.1 Macrobrachium rosenbergii
GAAGAGTAACTTATGCCACGAGGAAAAAAACACCCCGAGTAAAAACTTCTGCTGGAAATGACAGGGGTGGTCTGAGCACGTCAAAAGATAATATAAAACCTCAACTGGTAGAGAATTTAAAATACCCACACTAACAATATGAAAAAAATACCTTTTTTAATAAAAAAAAACTGACAGAAACCAGAAAAAACAACAAAAGCGAAATCACTGGTACAAGTTCATAAAAGCTCAGAATGTAAATATTTGGAGAAAATATTGTAAGAAAAACTGGTTGAATACAATGAAAACATCTCTTCTGGAGTTAACAAAATAGAAATGGACAAGAGACAAGACATGAAATGTGCGAAGAAAATTATGATTGAAATCTTCCAAATTTTTGTTAGACAGATATATGAATTATAAAAGGGAAACTCAGGACGGCGTTAATTTAGAAAATGTAGAAGGGACATATTACCTATTTGAAAACTGTACTTGAACTGTTTCCCAAATTAATTTAGAATAAAAGGAAACCGCCAGCAGCAACGAAAAATTGATAACTTTTTCAAAATACCGGAAAAGCTAAAATTAAACGTTCATCATAAATGCCATGACAAATGTGTCTTTGCCACCATAAGAATTATACCTAATAATTGGATACCGTAATTCAGAAAGCAAGCAACTAATAAAATTCAGAAAGCATGCAACTGATAATTCTTCATCTGATTTGTCCCCAGCATTCCCCATCAGCTATGGACTTGAAAGAAAAACATTACTGGCTGATTGTTAAAAACACACTGAAGTAAAACAATGGGTATGAAGACTGGCTGGCAACTATTTGGTCTTTTTAAAATCTAATGGACATAATCTTTGATTAAGACCTGTCTTTTATACAAACATCCAGTTACCAAAACCAATCATCACTGAAGCAGTTGAACCCAAACTCGTAACTGGAAATACATCAGAAATTTACACAGGTTACATCTCTTAGTATCCAAGAGCAGGTGCAAGTTCTTAAGTCTTCTTCTTCCTGGCATTTTCACTGTAAGTTCCAGATTCCAGACCTATAAAAATCACAGGACGCTCATGAAAGCAAGACAGTTTTAAAACACATAGCATACCAAGTATATGGACAGGCGATATGTTGTTCTCAGAATCTGTCGAACTCTACATGAAACTGAGAGAAAATATCAATATAATGTTTGATATACAGGAATTAATAGAGTCTAATAAGGTAAAAGCGTCGAGAATATTAGTGAAAACATAACAGAAGATAAAAGACAGAAAGTAAATGGATGTACGCCACCGTACAATATAAGCAGAATAGATCAGCACGGTATAGAGCAATAATTAGAACTAAATGGTGAATACCTTAAAACATTCTTCAGTATTACAAAACTGGGGTAATAAAGTATGAAATAATATCATAAGACATATCTCATACAAGAAAGGCCCGCAAATTATAAAAAAAATAAATATTACGTAATTTCAACAACTTAATAACAAGGAGGAAACAGCCAAGTAGATTTTGACTAACTTGAATAATAATAATAAAAAATAATAATAATAATAATGTGCAACGCCAACGCATATTACTGCCGTTTGATGATAAGCCACGAGCAAAATATTGCTGGTAGCAATGTTCATTAACATTGATGGCAGGAAAGCCACAATGCAGACCGTGTCTAACACACAGTTTTAACGGATGTAATAAACTCCTAATACTACAAATTATGAATATATCCGTATCTTCGACATCCCACAAGCCCACACTAGATCAGAGTATATTGCGTAATTCCTCACACAATGAACTTTCAATCATGGATTAATCCCATGATTAGTATAATAAACGTTACAGTATTTCGTCTACCTACGTCTATCTGTCTCTCTTCCTTTCTCCAGGTTTGGGTGTATACGTATACTTATACATACATTCGCACATGTACTCAAATGTACACACACACACACACACACACACACACACACACACACACACATATATATATATATATATATATATATATATATATATATATATATATATATTCCATTTTCTTTGCAACTTCTTGGGGTTGAGGCTAGTAACTAAACGTCCCATTTCTTGACCCCTGTTAGCACTGGCACTCATCTACAACTACATGAACTGGCGGGCGATAAGCCCGGGGCAATCCACGGACCTAGCAAATGACCAGAGAACCGGACCACTCGGAAATGTCTAACAGTTTGGCTATTTTTGTATCACCAAGGCGGGCAGTTGGGTCACTAATGGTATTAATGGATTCTGGTGCCTTAATATTTAATTTTCCCCCGTTTTCTAAAATGCAGCAGAAACCCTGACCTCATGCCCTCTAATGCTGATGAAGTTTGAACCTCAGTAACTGAGGCTTGTGCTCCTCCTTCTGCTGTAACATTCTCTCCCCCTATTCCCAAGTTGGACCGCTCCTCTTCCTTAATCCACCAGTCAAGTGAGCTGTCGATTACTCATTTCTATCCTCTCTTTTCTGCACAACACATGCTTTATATTATATATATATATATATATATATATATATATATATATATATATATATATATATATATATATATATATATTATATATATATATATATATATATATATATATATATATATATATATATATATATATATATATATATATATATATGAATATAAGAAGGCCCATAAAACACTATTTGAACATTGCAACCATATATTTCGAGCACTTCCTTCTGTGCCCCTGTTCACTGGTAAAATATGGACAGATGAAATGTTACAGGAGTATACATACAAAGCATATGTAGGTGTGGCATTAAGTATCCGATGGTGTGCAGGTGACCGTTTCTCAAAAGGGATGGGAAAATAAACAATTCCCCAGTGGTTTTTGGCCTCATTAACCCGTTTTGCGATTCGTCTGGTGGTCGTGTTTCCTGGAGCACCTGTCTGTGAAGAGGTTTAAGGATTAAACTGTCGATTTCATCCGCCTTCCAATGTCCTCAAACCTCTTTTCAAACAGGTGCTCCAGGAAACATGACCACCCGGTACATCCAGCAGTAATAAGTAATCCAGTGTCTACTATAATAATTAAATTTAATATAGTGGCAATTCGAGTGGTCATGGTTTGGGCTAGCGACCCTATTCATCAATTAAACTTAGGGCAAATCTATAAATCGCAGTTAAGTCAGTGGCCTGATTAAAATCAGGAGGCCACTTAAACTCTCTGTGAACGAACATATTATAAAGCCCCATATGCAATCAATTCTTATTTTCTCGTGATTTAATTCGGCGAAATTCAGATGTACATCATTAGGATTTCTAACAAAAATATAAGTTAAGAATGGACTGAACGATAAAGTCAACCGTCATTCGCTGGTCTTATCAATAATTATGCATCTTCATCAAAGTATTTATTCGTCAAACTAATTCACGAAAAATCTCCATGACAGGTCACGAGACTTACACAGTAGCAGATATTTAATTTTGTCACTATCTTGACACATCAATCGGTAACAACCACTGGTAATGACAGTAAAATGTAATGCATATTATGCGTCGGATACACTTACAACCACAAAACTTCCAGCAATCGTTCAGAAGCAACGTTGAATTCACACATTCCTTTCCATAATGACACCTGAGCAATGAGCACTCCTTTGGGATTAAACCAAAAGACGAAAATGAAGACTTCAAATATATGGTCTTCGCTTATGCAAGATAACCTTTAAAAATTTGAGTTGGATACACTAATGTATTGCAAGTTATTCAATATATTAAGGCTCATTTTTATATATAAATGTTCGTCTCATTATGCTTTTATCAAGGAATATCGTTTGCCTCTAAACCTTTGAAAAAGACTCAAAGCACAAGTATGCATGATTCACTTTACACAGTAACAGTAATATTGGTTTAATACCTGATTATCTGTATTACATTAAGGACAAGTTTGTTTCAAGTGATGCATATTTGAATTTATCAGATACAGTTGGCTCATATGAGCTGAATTAAATTTCTAATCGTGTCATATCGCAGGCATTTATCACTGAAAATCCGTCCAATAACACCAGTTCGAATCCTGGTGCGATGTTAGAACTTCCTTGCATTTCCAAATTTGGATTTCAAGGTTTCGTTGGGAACCCATCCAAAAATATTAAATATATAAGAAGTTAAACGACTACTGCAACTTAGAGGCCAGTAGAATAAGGAAATGCCGCTCATTATTCTTTAAAAAAAATAAAAGAACAAAATCCATGTAGAAAGAAAAATAAAAAAAGAATGAGAGATTTATCCTTCAAGAAGCGATACAAAAAATTTCCAGAATAAGGAATAAGGAAGACAATTAGACAGAATAAAAGTCCACGAAGAAATGTACATAAAAATTACCGGAACATATTCCAAGGAATGCCGCCTCAATCAAGCGCATAGTAGACGCTGTCAATTAACGGTGGTTGCGTGTACATCCGAGATTAGGGGGATAAATTATCAAAACTACAAAACATTTCTCAAAGCAACAGATGGAGACAAAAGAGGGAGAGCATTTATACAGTTTACCTATAAAAATGAAAAAGGAAAAATAAAATCTCTCGAACAAACCCTGGTCTCCATTCTTCGTTTCCGGTAATTGCACTTTTTTGCACTAGATCAAAGGACACAATGAACCGTTAAAGGAGCAGCGGAGTCCAAAGTTATTCCCCAGGACCCTGTAACTAAAGCGTTTTAACATAATAAAAATATAAAAAAAAGAGAGAGATTAATAAAAGACATGTGTGAGGGGGAAGGAAGGAGGGTGGTCCTGCATTCCTCTAATGAAAACTATTCTAGACACAATCTCCTCGAATGAGAAGATCCGGGCGAGATAAAAGTGAAAGGAAGAAGAGGAGAAAACAATGGGAGGGGAAAACCGTGCACAAGGAGGGAAAACTTCCCTCCTCCTCCCGCTTCTTCTTCTTCTTCTTCTACTTCTTCTTCTTCTTCTTCTTCTTCTTCCCTTCAATGTCTCATTATCACGCATCACGAGAACCTAACCTTACCAACAAAAGTCTGACAACACATCTTTCTTCGAGATATACGGTTGGGGATCACGAGAGCTCGACTGAATATTATACACCCTACTAGGAACACGTACGCACCAACACACACACACACACACACGTTTAACGGGGAACAAAGGCCCACCGAATGAGAAAACTGCAAGACATTTTCCGCACATAAATGCTTCACAATATGTATTACATATACGAATAAAAATACATGATTTACACTGCCGTACGCATTTTTCTTTTTGCATAAAAGTTCCCCTCCGGACTCCTTTATCAACCATTCATAAAAGACCGGGTTTCTTGGGGTTAGAAAATTAAATTTTAAAAATCGGGTCTCCTTCCACATAATTTGTTTTTAGTTATCGATCTTCTATACATTTCACTATCATTTTTATCTTTTCTTCATTTATGCATAATCCTTCTGGCAATTCGACTATAAAGGAATCATTTTAGCCAGTAATGAACTATAACTGAAGAGTTTTCAACTAATTTCAAATTCACGTTGAAATGATATATCTGACAAACTGATGAATAAAGAATTCTGCGTATCAAAGAAGGAACATTATAATATAAATGTTTAATGCATTCAATGCACTACACATGACTCCAAGCATGCACAACAAATCATCGCTCAACATACATAAACTATGCAAAATATGCAATCGCACATGGAATTTGGTAATGATCTTACACACACACACATATATGTGTGATATATATAAATATATAGATATATATATATATATATATATATATATATATAATAAATATAATACATACACACACACACACACACACACACACACACACACATATATATATATATATATATATATATATATATATATATATATATATATATATACATATATATATTTACATATATTTATATATATATATATATATATATATATATATATATATATATACTACTATATATATATAAATATATATATATAAATATATATATATATATATATATATATATATATATATATATATATATATATATATATATATATGTCTCACAGGCTGAGTGCCAGAACCCTCCTATCTTTCTCGATTCCTGGAAGATTGCACCCTCCCTTCTAATACCTCTCTCACACACACACACACACACACACACACACACACATATATATATATATATATATATATATATATATATATATATATATATATATATATAAATATATTTAATATATATATATATATATATATATATATATATATATATATATATATATATATATATATATATATATATATATATATATATATATATATATATATATATATATATATGTCTCACGGGCTGAGTGCCGAACCCTCCTATTTTTCTCGATTCCTGGATGATTGCGCCCTTCCTTCTAATACCTCTTCCACAATGTCCATCAGTTCCTTCCTAGGTCTTCCTCTCCAGTGCAGAAAACCTCCCCAGTAGAGTCATTTCGAACACAAAAGAAAGTCATCAAATTAGGAGAAAAAATCAACAAGTCACTTAAAATAATGTTAACGCATTCACATATTCAAGTTTACGAAAGAACAAATTTTCTCTCTCTCTCTCTCTCTCTTTCACTCCCTGTCTTTTCCAGCCACTTATATATAGCATACTTAAGGAGGAACGGGCATTTGCGGGACTATTACCCTTTTAGAAAAAACTAGAATATAAAGTAAATATTTCTAGAAGTATGTTATTTCGCCACTGCACTTCCAATAACCTTTACGTCTGCGGTCACATTCATGCAAACCATATGCATATGAAACAGAGAAAAGCAAATAGTTCATAGAGAAAATCCAGCGCTACCTTTCGGTCTCATGGCGAAAAACATTCCCGATAAGAACTCAATACTGCTAAAACGACCACTAACAAATGTTCTATATTCACCCCTCAGAAAACAGTGAATGCCTTATCTTGAAATCAATGACTTCGTCGTGTTATTTAAAATATCATTAAACAGACTTTCAACTTCACTGGGAAATACACAAAGTGACTTTTTACAATGATTTTTCGGAGAGTTATTTTCGGCCAAACGTCAAGATCTGCATGAGATGCTGAACTCTATTGTGAATATAATAGTTAAAAGAACACGACATTGTATTCTATGTTTTCATAACCTTCACTATGACATGACAAACAATAAGAATTTCATGTCCCAATAAGGTTAAATAACATTTTCACCATACCCAGCGTTTAACTTACAAGTTTCAAGCTTACTAAATGAGAAATTTCACCGTCAATTTTTACCAAATTGTCTATAGAATTCACATTCAATTGCAGTGATAAGTAATTCATCTGTAATTACAAAATAACATGCCTAAATGCAAAGGCTAATAGTATCGATAACCCACTGCCTTTTTCCAGCCCAGCACAGAAGAAGAGAAAGGAAAAGGAAGGAAGAAAGAGAGGAGAAAAGTAAAAGAAAGGAGGAAAGTAGAAGAAAGGAACAGAGAAAAAGAAAGTAAGAAAGAAAGGACAAAGGTCGTGGCATGCCCACAAGGAGGTGATACACCTGTCTTTTAAAAAGATGAACCATTTTCTTTGATATAGAAATCAGGGGCAAGAACAGACTACCAAAGCCTAGCAACAGAATGAAATAAACAGTCATAAAATTGTGCCATCAGAGAGTTACCGATTCCTTCAGAGTAATGCGACAAAAGCTGATCTGATGGGTGTAACGAGGACGCCTGAGAAAGGAGCAGAAATTCTCCCCTTGAGATTTGTGGAACACAGCTCGAAATTATTCTTTCAGATACGATTTAGTTACTGGTTACTCATTTGGATCATTTCCATAATCACATGTAATAGATAAGAATAAACAATAAAAAATTGAGTGCAATTAGCAAAAGGCTGGAAAGGGAATGAAGAGGAAATATAGATTTTAATCATCAACAAAATCACCGACAGGAGAGGAGGCAAAAGGAGAACAAGATAGGTGAAAGAATAGTTCCCTGAGGAATCCCTCTAGAGAAGAAGACGGGAGCATATTTACAACTTCTCTATTTGAGGGTGAACAGTTTGGTATAACTAATGAAAAGCTATACAGTAAGTACTCACACCATTAGCCTCAATTAATTTCAAGCTTCTAGAGGCTTTATAAAAATAAATGTATGTATTCACAGATTTCAAAAAGCAACACTGCTTTCAAAATAATAACACTAATGATATTATATCATATTCCCAGTGCTTTTATCTATAATTGTATATTTATATTAGTTCAGTGAAAACGTTCCCGAGTGTCTCCATATCCTCCCTTTGATGACATCAGCACTGGACAATTATTACGTGACCTTTTCCCTAAAGAGAAAGGAATTATTAGAGAAATGCTGTAACTTTATTATAAATTAAACTCTGTTGATGCAGCCATAATTTTTAATTAAATATATATACGGGAGAGTCTCCTTCCTAAATTGTTATCATTCTTTGTTAAATATTTACTGTACAGAATATCTGCTCATTTAAAGAGCAATACGGTAGGTATGGAATATTAAATTTATATAAGTGTACAAAAACACGCACGCACACACAAACATAAACACACACACACACACACACACACACATATATATATATATATATATATATATATATATATATAT
The DNA here is from genome assembly GCF_040412425.1 of Macrobrachium rosenbergii. Classification (NCBI taxonomy): domain Eukaryota; kingdom Metazoa; phylum Arthropoda; class Malacostraca; order Decapoda; family Palaemonidae; genus Macrobrachium; species Macrobrachium rosenbergii. Next base: position 63,475,723 of record NC_089743.1, read on the forward strand.
ATATATATATATATATATATATATATATATATATATATATTTATATATATATCCGTGATGTTGCCCTGTAATATGTATATCCTCCTATAATTCTGATATACTTACTCTTCTATTTATCATGTATTATGTATAATGATAATTATTGTTGAAATATCGTATGTAGTGATATCTGATCTCAAAAGAATTATTGATTTAGAAATCGTAGTAAATGAGGAACACATGTGCTAGCGAAGGGTTTGTTTCACTTCATCTGTCATCAGTTCAGATAAGAGAAGCGCGTTGTGTTGGGTGTTTTGCTTTGTTTTAATTCGCGCGATGACAGGTCGCGAATAACAATTGCCATCAGTTCGATCATGTTAAGATTTCTGTAAAAGCTTTGTCTCATCTGAGAAAAAGACGAAGGTTTTGTAATGTTACATACATGACTCTGGTCACGTATGCCCTTTTGAAAGATATGGACAAGTATTCCACAAAGCCACAATGCAGTTGCATCATGTTTTGTAAGATTGCGTTTAAAACGTTTTGCCAGAAGTGACGTCACCTCCCTTTTTCTAGAAGAATTTTTGTATCTCACACCCAAAATGCCTTAATGACGTCATATGACTACTGAACCTCTACTGGAACCCAAAAATCGATTCATTCTGATTTTCGAGACCGATCAGTTTGGTTCTCTCTCTCTCTCTCTTCTCTCTCTCTCTCTCTCTCTCTCTCTCTCTCTCTCTCTCTCTCTCTTAAAAAGAGAGTAATATTAACATAATATATTTGTGGTCACTGGTATTAAATATAGCTTTTGAGATATGAATTTAGTAACATTATTTAATTTGTAACGGCACCCGGTAAAAGTGTTTTGTGAATCCAAGCAGCTGTATATTCTGGGATTTTACAAAGATTTTCACAAGCTTGTGTAAGGTAAAGTGAATTTTACTTATTATTATCATGGTATAATAAGATGTATTAGGAAAATTTTCACCTAAGTGAAATTATTATTGATAAATCTTTTGTGTATTTTTGTGTGTTCCTGTGTTTGCAATCTCTCGATTTTTGTTGATTTAACATTTATTTACTTAACATTTTAAATATTTCTTGATGATTTAACATTACATACTTGATTTAATTTTCACTTATTAAGATTCTCTTTTCAAATCTTGAGTAATTCTTGATAGATTAAATTTCGCTTGATTAATTTAATTTCTTAATAACCTAAAGCTTTTATGACTTAGTTTTGTTTAATAATTTAACTCAAGAATTAATTAAATTTAGTGTTTTTTCAAGTAATAGTAAATTTTTCAGATTGTGAATTTTACTTATAAATTTTGAATTTAACAATAAATTTTTGTATTTAATTTTTTTAAAAAACAGTATTTCATTTATTGACCACCAGTGAAAAGGATTAATTGTGTCCATAAGGCAAAGTGATAAACATGTTTTGTTCCTTTAGTTTTGCTGAAGTGAATTAAGACCAGGGAAACAATTGAAGTTGTTTGATGGAGTGATGCCCTTTTACTCCAGCATATTACTTGTTTAATAGTGGATACCTCACACTAATCTTGATAAACTTAGTTTGATTTTTCATGTGATTAATGAGCTTTTTAAGGGATCACTGTTATCTTTAGAGTACTCAGTCATAATTCTTGTTGTTGTGAGAGTTCAGGTATCTGGCTGAAGTGAGGTATATTTTTGAAATCTGTGATTAGTTATGTAATAACCAAGTACTTGGTATGCTTCAGACAATAATATATATATATATATATATATATATATATATATATATATATATATATATATATATATATATATATATATATATATATATATAAGCATAAGCATTAAGCTAAAACATCCTTTAATATCAATTCGCTCTATCTCGAAATAATATATTTTCATATATGTTACCCAAAGGGAAATATTTTTAGTTGATAAGTTCGTCGTCTCGTGGGCTCGAACCACGGAAGACAAGAACTCAGGACTACAGTGACGCCTTAAACAACACGGCCGTTTAAGGCGTCACTATAGTTCTGACTTCGGTCTTCTGTGGTTCAAGCCCACGAGACGACGAACTTATCAACTAAAAAAATCACCTTTCGGGTAACATATGAAAATATACTATTTCAGGTAGAGCGAATTTGATATTAAAGGACGTTTGTAGCTTAATGCTTACATATGAATCATGGTGATGTGATAAAATTCATTCATGTACTGTATATATGTATACATATATATATATATATATATATATATATATATATATATATATATATATATATATATATATATATATATATATGCATACATGTATACTATATACACACATTATATACACAAACACACACACACACACACACACACACACACACACACATATATATATATATATATATATATATATATATATATATATATATATATAGATACGTGTGCATAACTCAAATATAAACCAAATATGGATAATATTGATAAATAACATTATACACAGTAAACTGATTCAAAAGGATTCTCAGAACACAAACAGGAAGCGAGATGAAACCGAAATCGGAACCTCAGTTGTTTCATCATTCATTTTTCCCTTCACTCTATACACCATCGAATTCCATCCCCACCCCCGCCCAGCCATACCCAAACCCCACCCCCACCCAACTCCCATCCGAACCATTGATTTCACTTTTCTGGTGGAGTCGGGAACTGAACCAAAAAGAAAGAAAAAAAAAAGATGTAGATAATAAGGAACGTCATAAATGGCGGCAGTAACGCGTTCCGTTTGGGTGACTTCTCTAATTCGTGGAGGAGATAATCCCGTGATTCATTGGTCTATGGGCAGGAGAGTGAGTTTGATGTCTTATTAGGCCTGGTCGATTTATGATCCCTGTCATGAGGCTGCCGTCCGGGAGTGAGCTGAGGTGTAGCTAATGACTCCTACGGTTCACGACCAATTACTAGACGAACGGGGATGTCCGTGTGTCAGTCAGCGAGCAAGGTCTGTGTGGTGCGGAGTTAGTTGTTATAGCAGTATTAACAATAGTTATACGAGCGTTATGATAACAACAACAGCGGCTGAAATAAAAGCATAAATAGGGAAGGGAATCATCAAAATTGATATTACACAGGAACGGAAAAGTAGCAAAATCTGAAATATGATAATGTTCTTGAACATTTCGTAAACAAAATTTAAATAGCAACAACTCATGAACATTAAGAACGGCATATCACTAAATGAAAACGAACGTTCTTTTTAAGAAGCCCAGGTTAAAATCAGCTGTGAATCATAAGTCACGATTGGACTTAGCTGAAAGATTATTATGTGGGCATAAGGCAATACACAGGAATTGTGCGCTTATTAAAACTGACTTACCAATAGTGTCCCATCCACAGAAATATATATATATATATATATATATATATATATATATATATATATATATATATATATATATATATATATATATATATATATATATGAATATAAGAAAGGCCCATAAAACACTATTTAAACATTAAAACCATATATTTCGGGCACTTGCTTCTGTGCCCCTGTTCACTGGTAGAACAGGGGCACAGAAGCAAAGTGCCCGAAATATATGGTTTCAACGTTTAAATAGTGTTTTATGGCCTTCTTATATTCATATTACACTGTAGTATTACAGGAAAAGACATTCATATATATATATATATATATATATATATATATATATAAATATATATATATATATATATATATATATATATATATATTTATATATATATTTTATAAATGTCCATGTCTGTGTGTGAGTGTAAGTATGAATGTATACATGCGCGTGTATGTGTGTACAATACCAATAAAAAATAATGACTCAAATAATTTTACAAATTAAAAGAATGCTATTCTAAAAGAAAAACAAGGTTCAACTTTGAAACGGGAAATTTCAATTACAAAACCAGAAGTCCCTGAGCGCTATGTTCTTGGCAATAGAAATCAAAACTAAACTTTTTGAAAAGGAAAAATAATACATTATTATATTCTTACTACAGATTTCAACCTTTGTTAACAAAAAAATTGAATAATATAACCATTTACAAGAAAACTCAACGTAAACCATCAGGAAAGTGGGACATACGCTCCCCAAACCAAGGCAATTTCCAGAGCCAATTCCTCTCGTATCAAAGATTTCGGAAAGCACAGAGGTTAAAAGACTTTAAAGCTGATGGCAACATAGATTCACCAAGCTCCGGGGTATTTAGCTGAAAGTCGATCGGACCCTGAGGTTAAACTCCCCAGCTGAAGATTACAGTTCCTAAAAGTTTTAATCTACTGGCGCGGCCTTCAGACGCTGCGGAGTTGGTCACGTTCAAAGACCAAGTCCTGATGACTGGACCTAATAAACGTCAATGCAAGCTCAAAGGGCACCCGATGATGCCGTCCCCTCTCGCTTCTTCCTCTTGCGACTTTTCAAGGGAAATGTTACTTTTTACCGGCCATCCATTACGAAATGCAACGTGTATATCCCCATCTATCTACCTATCTATCTATTTATATATATATATATATATATATATATATATATATATATATATATATATATATATATATATATATATATACATATATATACACATATATACGCATACATACATATATGCATACCATACGTACATATATATATATATATATATATATATATATATATATATATATATATATATATATATATATATATATATATATATATATATATATATATATATATATATGCATATATGAGTACGCGTATGTGTTAAGATGAAAAACAAGAAGAAATAAACAATGGGCAAAAATTCTGACCTGTTTCATCTTTAGTATTGCTAAGAATCCTCAAGATGAGACACGTCACGATACATAATTTTGTGTATGTGTGTGTGTGTATATATATTTATATATATATATATATATATATATATATATATATATATATATACTCGTATATATATATTTATATATATATATATATATATATATATATATACATATATATATATATATATATATATATATATATATATATATACATATACATATATATATATATATATATATTATATAAAATATATATATATTATTACTAAAAACAACGATCCACAAACTGAACTCCTAACTTTTCAATCTTATTAATATTTTTGGATAGATTTTCGAATGAAAGCCTTAAAACTCGAGCTGGGAAATGAAATTAAGAAACTTTTCTACACCCAAATGTTAGAACTGTCAGGAGAGGGAGGGAGGGAACTCGGTTCTGCTACTACTGAGCTGACAGGGATATATCTTATTTTACCTCTACTGTTCGGTTTTCTTTCTTTTATTTATAGTCGTCATTGCTCTTTTTTCATAAAATCAATATATGTATACTGTATATATATGTTATATATGTGATTCTAATAGCCACAATGCCCTCTTAACTTCTCGAATTCTTCACGTTTTTTTTGGGTATGCTTGTGACTTACGAAGCCGTTAGATTCAAACGGAAGAAATTGAAGAGACTGTGGTGGCTGGTCGCGGGAAACGAACCCACATCACCATAATCAAAGTGACCGTTGATTCCCTGACCACAAGAAGGATAAAGTCTAACCTCTCAAAATACATAAAACGAATTGTCGTTTTCAGATATATTTATTAGAGCTGGAATGACCCATACTCCATCGTAACCAATTGGGCAATATTTTTATTGCTTTTTTTAAACGAATATATAGGTATATCTACTGGTCACTTTTACCAGACACATATGTACTTCTAATAGGTACAATGCCTCTTAACTATCCTTCTTCGCATTTTTTTGGATATGCTTGTAACTGACAAGGCTTCAGATTATGGAAGATTGAAGTTTGACTGTGATGACCGGTCATCAAAACAGTCTCTTCAATTTCACCACCTGACCAATCACAAAGGAGTTCACGTTGCCGACCTGACCACGAATATTAAGAGGGCACTGTGGCTAAAAGACATTGTGTCTGGTAAAAGTGACCAGTAGATTCTACATATATATTTCAGCCTAAAAAGCAATAAAAACGATTGCCCACTTGGCTACGATGGTGAGGATGGGTCTATTCCAGCTTTAATAAATATATCTGAAAACGACAGGTATATGTATGTATGTATGAGAGGTAATAGACTTTTATCCTTCTCATGGTCAGGTCGGCAACGTGACCTCCTTGTGATTATGGTGATGTGGGTTTGTTTCCCGCGACCGGCCATCACAGTCTCTTCAATTTCTTCCATTTGGTTTTGTAGTCACAAGCATATCCAAAAAATGCGCACAAGCATTGTGTCTGGTGAAAGTGCCCAGTAGATTCTACATATATATTTCAGCCAAAAGCAATAAAAACGATTGCCCACTTGGCTAATGGTGAGGATGGGTCTATTCCAGCTTTAATAAATATATCTGAAAACGAAAGGTATATACATGTATGTACGAGAGGTAATAGACTTTATCCTTCTCGTGGTCAGGTCGGCAACGTGACCTCCTTTGATTATGGTGATGTGGGTTCATTTCCGCGACCGGCCATCACAGTCTCTTCAATTTCTTCCGTTTGGATCTGATTTGTACTGTATTATAAGCATGTATAAAAATATAAGAATTCGAGATATTAAAAGAGGGCATTGTGGCTATATAAACTATATATATATCTGGTAAAAGTGACCATAGATTCTACATATGTTATATATATATATATATATATATATATATATATATATATTATATATATATATATAAATATATATATAAATATATATATTTATATATATATATTTTATATATATATATATAAATATATATATATATATATATATATATATATATATATATATATATATATATATATATATATATATATATATATATATATATATATATATATATATATATATATATATATATATATATATATATATATATATATATATATATATATATATATATATATATATATATATATATATATATATATATATATATATATATATATATATATATATATATATATATATATATATACTTTATATATATAAATAACTGTGCCTAGACGGAAAAATAGTCAACATCGTGAGTGCTTATGCCCCTCAAACAGGAGGTGATGAAGTTGAGAAAGTGACATTTTGAGAGGAAATGGACCAACAGTTGAGTGAAATACCAGCAGAAGAGACATTTATTATTTGTGGTGGCATGAATGGGCATGTAGGAATGACCAAAGAGGGTATTGAGACGGTGCATGGTGGCTGGGGAGTTGAAGAGAGAAATGACGAGGGAGAGAGAGTTGTGGGATGAGCAGTGTCATTTGATTTGGCTATTGTCAACACCTGGTTTGAAAAGAAAGAAAATCAGTATATCACATACAAGAGTGGAGCAAGAGAAAGTCATATTGACTTCCTCATGTGCAGAAGATCACATCTGAGAGAGGTGAGAAATTGTAAAATTTTAAATGGAGAGTGTGTGGCAGCACAGCATAGGGTGGTGGTAATGGACTTGGAAATAAGAAGCACAGTAAAAGGTGAGCCTGCACGTGTCCCACCAACAACCAAGTGGTGAAAGCTGACACAAGAGGAAGAAGCGAGGCAGGAATTTAAGGAGAGAGTGTTGAGGTAAGTTAGATTGCTAGAGGGAGTACAAGAATCGTGGAATCACAACAATATGGTGATAGAGTGGGTGGAGAGGTGTTGGGAAAAACAATTGGAAAGAAACCACCTGACGATAAGGAAACCTGGTGTTGGAATGATGAAGTGAAAGACGTGGTGAAAGCCAAAAAAAAATCCCAAAAAGAACTGGGAAAGTATGGACAGCAAGAGGGTAAAAAGAGGTACCAAAGACATAAGAGACAAGGCAGTTGCACAAGAAAAGGCACGAGTATTAGATGACATGTACAAAGAGCTGGAAACACCTGAGGGGGAGAGAAAAATTCACGGAATTGCAAAGTCGAGGGACAAGAACACCAAAGACTACTCCCATATAAAACAGGTTAAGGATGGGAATGGAGTACTTTGCTGCAACGAGGATAAGATAAAGAAGAGGTGGAAAGACGATTATGAACACCTGTTCAATGAAGAAAATCCTAGAAAATTCTTTGAAGATGGATTCCAGAACCTGTTATAACACATAATATTAGCAGGAAGGAAGCAAAGAAGGCACTAAAGAAGATGAAAAATGGTCAAGTAATATGACCAGATGGAATTCCTGCAGAGGTGTGGAAGAGCCTGGGAGAAGAAGGAATAGACATGCTGTGGGACCTGACAAAGAAAATATACAGTCAGGAAAAGATACCTGTACGCTCCTCTCAATGGCCACTGCTTCGATCGTCACGGCAAGATTTCGTAATATACAAGGAAGGTGTATCTGAGGCAGGTTACTAAAAGGCGCCATTCCCGTCAACAACATTTACTGACGTTAAGTCATACACAAAAATACAAACTAATCTTGGTAAATAAGTACCTCTTAATACAAACAATGTTGAACAATTTTAATACCAAATAATACTGCACAAATTACAAGTTAACACTGAATAATAAAAAATGGAGATTCAACATCCTCCCAACCATATGAGTACATTGCTACTCCTATGAAAACTCTTACCACATACTGTACACAGGTTACAAATCTAGTTTCACAGGTGCTTTTACCAAACGCCCTCTGAGAGTATAAGATATTGGCTCAACTCTGGATTGTGAAATATCAGGATAAGAGTCATCTGCATTCACACCAGAATGATTAGAAACAGGTTTAGGCACAGATTCATCATTTACCTCGGAAACAATACAAGGTACACCACCTTCGGCTTCTGTGTCCAAAACATTTGAAATCTCAAGATCATGCAATTTTTGTACTGGTCTGTTAATAATACCTTTAGAAGTTTTAACATCAACACTTCTTATCACACCATCTTTACCTGGATATACTTCTATAATAACACCAAGTGGCCAGGACAACCTACGAACATTATCTTCCTTGACTAATACCACAGAACCTTTCTTTACATTACACTTAGATACAAAACCTTTAATGGCACATGGTAAATTTCTTATGTAATCAGAGCTCCATATTTCCCAAAACTTATCCAACTGTCTTTGTCGGGCAGTCTCTCTCATACATAAATCTTTAGAAGACACACAAGAAGAATGCTCCTCAACAACTTCTGGCTGGACACCCGCAGTACGGCCAATAAGAAAATGTGAGGGGGTCAGTGGATTGGATGTATCAACCTCCTCACCCACAAATGTCAAAGGTCTCGAATTAATGCAAGCTTCAACCTCATGAAGAGTAGTTTCCAATTCCCATCTAGATAGGCATTTGACACCCAATGTCTTTTTCAGAGCAGACTTAACTGATCGAACTAGACGCTCCCACCAACCTCCCCACCAAGGAGCACGGGGTACAATAAATTTCCACTGAGGAGCTAGTGGGCCATAGTGTTGCTGTAATAACTGAGAAACTCCAACAAATGTCTTTGCATTATCAGAATAAAAAATTGAAGGAGGACCACGTCTTGCTGTAAATCTATGGATGGCAAGGAGACAATCTGGCATAGAGAGAGAATCAGTGAGTTCTAAGTGTACAGAACGAATAACCGCACAAGTGAAAAGCAAAATATAGAATTTTTTGGAGGGCAAATCTACACAAAACAATGGCCCAGCAAAATCTAATCCTGTTACAGAAAAGGGAGGTGCTGATTTAACTCTCAGTTCAGGGAGAGGAGCTACAGGTTGACTACAAGCCTTGGAGTCATACCTGCGGCAAGTTACACATTCTCTACACACAGTCTTGGCTATCCTTCAATGTCGCACAATCCAATAACCATTTCTCAATGTGGACACAAGGGTAGAAACGCCAGAATGTTTCAGAAGAACATGCTGGAAACGAACTAAAGTCTTCACTACATGAGTAGAAGGAAGAATAATAGGAAGTTTGCTTTCATAACACAGATCTGAATATTCTAAACGACCTTTAATTCTCAAAAGACCATCCTTATCCAAAAAAGGATCTAATTTTACTAAAGGGCTCCCCCTGTGAAGTGGTCTACCCTGAATCAGGGATTCAAATTCTCGTGGATATGCTTCCCTTTGAACACAAAGGTACAATTTACTCTTAGCTTTAGTTAACTCACAATATGATAAAGGACCAGAGCATTTAACAGATTGTGGAATTATTAATAAATCTTAAGGTCCAAGCTACTATATTAAGGGCTTTCTGAAACTAAGACCATCTAGAAAATTAAAATACTTGGGAAAATGAATCCACAGTTATACAAGCTACTACATTTTCCTCAGAACTTTCATCCCTTAATGAAATCCTTAACTGTTCAGGTTGAAGCAAAGACAAAGACTCAGACTCTTGAAGCCATGGGGGTCCTACCAACATAAGATCTTAAGCTACAAGGTGTTCAGCAAACACTCCTCTAGAAATGAGGTCAGTAGGGTTATCCTTTCCTGGGCAATGATACCAACAATCAGGTGATGTTAAGCTCTGAATTTCCATGACTCGATTTGCTACAAATGATTTCCATCTACTAGGGTCTCCTTTTATCCAGGACAGTGCAACTGTAGAGTCTGTCCAGCAATATGACGTTACATCTTCCCTAAAACGAAGGGCAGATTTGACAAAAACTAGAAGCCAGGCACTAAGCATTTCCCCCAGCAACTCCAAACGAGGCAGTGAGACCTTCTTTATAGGAGCTACCTTACCTCTGCTCATAACAAGGGAAGCTTTAAAGGAACCATCCTGCAAAGGAACTCTCAAATATACACAAGCACCATATCCCTTTTCAGATGCATCCCCAATGGAATGAAGCTCTAAACCTGTTGGGTCTTTCCATGAAAGATCCTCAAAGTAACATCGCTGAACCTTCCATGAGCCAAGTTTCTCAAAACCCCTTAACCACCTTTGAAATTTACAATGCAACTCTTCATATATAACACATCATCCCATATATATATATATATATATATTATATATATATATATATATATATATATATATATATATATATATATATATATATATATATATATATATATATATATATATATATATATATATATATATATATATATATATATATATATATATATATATATATATATATATATATATATATATATATATATATATATATATATATATATATTATATATATATATATATATATATATTATATATATATATTATATATATATATATATATATATATATATACTTTTATATATATATTTAAGACGATTGTGAATACATACTTTCGAATCAACAATATTTTTATATATATATAAATATTTATATAAATATAATATATATCTATTATCATCAGACACATAAACGTTGGTGGAAATATTGCCTTTATATATATTATATATTATATATCATATATGTTATATATTATATATATATATATATATATATATATATATATATTATATATATATATATATATATATATATATATATATATATTATATATTATATATATATATATATTATATTATATATATATATATATATATATATTTGTATCTGTATTTAAGAATTGTGAATAGTGATACTTTTTTTATTTTTGAAATACTTAGTGAAAGCTTTCTTTTTCTCAACAGCTGATCTGTGAACATTTTTATTTACTTTCTTTTTCTCCAGCTGCGTGTGATCCATTAGGAGGGATAATGGCATCTTCACATTTCTACTGCAAACTTCGCAGACTGCAGTCCCCGACAGGATCTATTTGCAAAGGGACCAAATGTTGTTAAAAGCTCTTTCAATAAGTAAGATGGCTCTCAGCTGGGTGGGAACGTCTAATTCTCAAATAACCAGACCATTTACAAAAGTACTCTCGTTACATTCAGGAGCCAAGTCACTTTCTTAAAGCTAACAGAAATATGGTATTTTGGGTCTCAAGTAAAATTTCATATTCTTACTTTTCACTAAAGAGCATTTTTCTTACTTACGTAAGTAATGTTTTTAATCTAAAAGGAGGCATCCTGACTACACAAAGCCTAAGTAAATTAAGTTTATCTTCTAATAACTGTATATATTCTAAAAAGAAACACCCACTGAAGACGTCTTGTAATAAACTTCCAGTTAATATTTTACTTATATTCTATCTATTTATTTAATCATTTGGCGTTTTATGTTTTCTTTTCTAACAACTGATCTCTTCTCTCCGTGTTTCCCATTATTTTCTTTTACCTCTTTCAGATTAACACCATATTCTTTGGGAGCTTGAATTTCAAGTCAATGGCCACTGTGGGCTTGTTTCATACAAAAAGGGTTATCTTCTGAATAATAATAATAATAATAATAATAATAATAATAATAATAATAATAATAATAATAATAATAATAATAATATCGGGAGAAAGTCTCTTTTGAGCAAGTAATGTTGAATGAAATTGCTGAACCAGCTACATTTAAATTGAATAGAGTCTTCTCTGTTTTTCTAACTATTGCTTTTTCTCTGCTACTGCATCGGAAGAGTAACGTTCCGATGCTGTTCATCTTCAGGAAAGAAATAGTCGAAATTCAAGGATTCCATATATCCGCATATTTAAATATGGAGGGCATAATCCGTAGAGTTTTGTACAATGTATGTATTTGTCATATAAAGTATACAATTATTTCGCCAACGTTTCTCCCAGTTCCAGTTGGGTATGATCACGGCTTCGGGTGGGAGTAGATTGATGTTGATGGACGTGTCTACTCAATATATAGTCGGGGTCAGCAGGGGGTCGGCCTCTTGCTGGATTTTGACTGGCCAGGGCAGGGAGCTGGTCTCCTGTTGGCTGGTGAGAGTTTTCTTCAAGCCAACTTTTCAGGCATAAAGGTCACGCTGCTGCAGTCTCGCTGACCGGCGGGGTAGGGGCGTGGCATCACTGGGCGGCGCATGACGTCACGGCCTGGTGTTCTCGTACGTCTATCCCCATTGGTGGCGGGATCGTTCGCCTGATCTGGTGTCTCTAGGCCGGGGGTGTCGCTCGTTCTGGGGTCGGTCGCAGGTCTTGGTATTATTGCCCTTCTTATATTTGTAGGAGGGAAGAACACTTCCTGTGTCGTACTGAGAGAGGGTTTCTCTTTCTGAATGAGGAGCGCCTCTAGTAGTCGTAGACGTCGCGAGTCTGGGGCTCTCCCGATTATCGTGGTGTTTTTGAAAATTTTGTCACGGGAGTTGACGTCCTGGTGCGCGTTTCTAGTATGGATTTTTATCGCTCCTTCTTGTGCGAGACATGAAATCCTCTTCGACAGTTTCATAGTGGTCATACCGATGTATGAGCCGGGACATCCACGGACAGGGCAGTTACACTGGTAGACCACATTAGTTTATTTCAGAGGATCTCTTGTCGGTGGGGTTAGGTTATTTTTCATGGTGAAATCTCTCGTGCGCGGAATTTGATCGTAGACGATGGGGTACAGCTTGGTATCAACTCCGGTGGGGAATACGTTTTCCGCGATAATTTACCTCACGATATCTTCATCTTCTCAATATCGCGGGTGCATTCTCGCTTTGTAGTACAGCTTGATTTTCTCCTGGGGATGGGGCTGCGGCCTCTCTCGCTCATCATACCATCGATCCAGTGCTGCACGTACTTCTTTATTTACTTGCTTGTTGGAGTACCCGTTGTTAATGAGCATTTGGGAGACACGGTTGAGTTCTCGGTGGGTGTCCTGCCAGGTAGAGCAGTGAGTAAGGGCCCTCTTCACACAGGCCTTGATGGTTGTGTTCTTATACCTCACAGGGAACTCGCTGTCTCCATGGTTCTTGGGCCGTCTTCAATCTTGCATATAAGGACATCGAGGAAGGGGAGCTGACCTTACTGCTGAATTCGATGGTGTAATTCAGGGAACTGCACTGCTGGAATGTGCGGCGGAGAGCTTCTATCTCATTTTCGTCGTAAGCTTGCACGTCGTCGTCTATTAGTGGAGAGGGTAACTACAAAAAAATAGGGGAAAAGTGCAAATGGTGATACGAGCATGAAACTTGGCTCAACTATTCTTCTTGTCCCTTGGTCTCATTATCAACCTCCGGCCCCACAAAATTTTGCCATTTTCCAAGATGGCCGACAGGTTTTCAAAATGGCGTCCTCCAGATATCTGAATATTGGTATTTAATTGATTAATCACATTCAAATCACTAAGTCACTCCCAGTTTATACTGAAATATTAAAAACAACCATTTCTCTGCATAGAAATATCCAAGATGGCTGTCACTATATCAAAAATATCTGCCAAAATGCCAAAAATTGGTACTTAAGCTCATATATAAGGCTAAAGGTCGGGTAATACATGGATTTGGGGTAACTTTAGCCTGATCAGTTCATTTTTTGCCCAGTCCAAGACACTGGGGATGGCAACAGATTGATGGCACCTGGTTTCTGTATTGGACAGATTTGCTAGCAGGTGCAAGTGCTACAAATCTGGACTTAGCTGCACAGCTCTCTGCAGCTGCACTTGCTAAAACTAATTGATACACAAAATATATTGGTTTCTCTCGGGAGATACATACTTTTTTATCTTTGGCAGCCATTTTGGAAATATGGTGTTCATATGGTGGCCTTATTGGAAAGATGTGTTCACTTTATCTCTTCATGACAGTAAAAATGCCAAAATACAAATTCTCAATCATTATATGGACAGTATGCAACTTTTATAGGCTTATGAAATGAAAATATTTGAAATATACAGCAAATTTGCCGCCATTTTGGAAAAGTGTCAGCCATCTTGGAAACAGCCAAATATTGATTTTGATTTATGGGGATAATAAGAGTTCTCATGTCAAATCTGTTGCTTGTATCACCATTTGCACTTTTTTCCCATTATCCTGCTCCACTATATGTACAGGGTGTAGCTGCGCGGTTTTCGTATATGGGACAAGACTCGTTCCTCCAAGGTTCCCATATAGAAGTTTGCGAAGAAGACACCCAAAGGCGAGCCAATTGCCACCCCATCTTCCTGCTTATATATCTGGCCCTTATGGGTGGAAAAAGAGGCCTCCTTAGTGCATATCTCGAGGAGTGGCTCGCAGAGACCCTTCTGGGATATTCAGTTGAGGCGTAGAGGAGTCCCTATAAACCAGATCAATGATGAGGTCGATGGTCTCATGGACAGGCACATTGGTGAATAAGGACTCAACGTCCAAGGAGGCGATGGTTCCTTGTCCCGGGGGAATCTCAGATTTCTTCCAAAAATTCCTCTTCTCTAGGGGCTTCGGTTTAGTGATGACATGGCAGTTAAGTCCTAATCGCAATAATTCGTCCTGGTCATGGGTTGGCTCGTAGTCGGTAAGGTTGATATATCCTGTGGTCGGCTGCGGCATACAGAGCTTTCCCCCGTTGAGGGAAATGAGCTTCCGTGTGATGTTCCGCAGTCGCTTTCTATTGTCCTTTTCTCTAAGGTGGGCGAGCCATGCTTCGATGTTCTCGGGATAACTCAGGTCGTGGAAATCGGGTCTCTCTTCGGTCGGTGCACCATCATCTTGGTCGTCTTCTTCATAATCCTTCCCTTCATGGACATCAGGATGGTCTCCTGCAGGTCAGCGAGACTGCAGCAGCGTGACCTTCATGCGTGAAAAGTTGGCTTGAAGAAAACTCTCACCAGCCAATGGGAGACAAGCTCCCAGACCCGGCCAATCAAAATTCAGCAAGAGGCCTACCCACAGCTGACCCCCGAATATATATTGAGTAGACACGTCCATCAACATCAATCTACTCCCACCCGAAGCCGTGATCATACCCAGTTGGAACTGGGAGAAACGTTGGCGAAATAACTGTATACTTTAATTGACAAATACATAGTGTAAAAACTCTACGGATTATGTCCTCCATATTTAAACACACGGATATATGGAATCCCTGAATTTCGACTATTTCCCTCCTGAAGATGAATAGCATCGGAACGTTACTCTTCCGATGCAGTAGCAGAGAAAAAGCAATAATTAGAAAAACAGAGAAGACTCTATGCAAATTAAATGCAGCTGATGCAGCAGTTTCATTCAATAATAATAATAATAATAATAATAATAATAATAATAATAATAATAATAATAATAATAATAATAATAATAATAACAACTTCGCTGCAGCACCTTAATTCATTTAGATTTGGATTTAGTATGATAAAATGAGGCTAAAACCAGTTTTAAAACATAACAAAGCCATCAGTAAAGTAATGCCAAGAAATATTATCTATTCCTCAGCTCTTACCAGTGACATATAAGAGGGGATGAATTCTAGACTTCTCAAAACTTATTCGGAAATTTAAGATGATGTTTCACAAGGTGAGGTAAAGAAAATATGGCGTGCTGGAAAGGAGTGTTAACTGTGGGCTTTGTGAATAATCAAATCTACTTCACTAATTCCAAAAGTAAGACCATATAACACTGCTAAAATGAGTACAATACACACTTGTGATAACAATCGAAATTATAACAGGAGTTATAACAACGAAAATAACGTCAATGGTCTCTGCTTACAAATTCAAAAAATTCACCAACCTCTGTTCTGTATTACAGGGATTTGATTTTGCTCAAGATTTTCGCTTCTATTGAATGAAAGGTCCTAAAATGTCCAATATAATTTCAATGCCATGTAGCCTGAAAATGATCCGGTACAAAAATATTACTGAACATCATCGTGATTTTCAAACTGAAAGGAAATGAAACAATAATACCAACGTATTTATGCAAGGCTATAATCATGATACCTCTGCCAATGTGCCAGATATGTGAGATATATATTATACTATGAAATGATACGGTATCCGTGTTGAAGGCAATTGCGCAGCGACTCGGAAAAGCGAGCTTTCCTGCTCTTCAGGTATTGCATACTTCGTTTGGCACAGCTGAAAATAATACTGAGCAACATCAACTCCTGACCGTTCATAAGATATACAGTTTTACTGCCCGAAAGTTGAACATTTACCCTTTCTGAACTTAGAAGAACCACCTGACGAGGCTAAAAGGCGATTTCCGTTCGGTTCCTGAGGAACCATACAACTATTTGCCTCCTCTCCTGACCATAAGAGACATTCTGGACAGCTGAAAACAAAAAGCCATGACAGGAGGAAGCAAGACTGCTACATTGCAAGACAGCGAAGGAAAGGAACGTGGCACTTGCCGGAAATGGTTCGCACTACGAGTGCCTTAAAGAAGAACGTTTTCTCCGCAGATTCGGCCGCAAGGAACCGTTCGCCAGGAGGATTTTTCCGTTAAATGCAATATCAATGTCAACTTCGCATTCTCGTCTCTTGGAACTTAGTCTAAAGAAAGCAGCTGCTCGAGGCCTGGACGACAAATTACACACACACACACACACACACAAACACACACACACACACAGATATTATAACTTCCCACATCATGCTGTCAAAAATATTTACTCCACAGAATGCAGTCAATAAACGCAATTCTACGCAACTACCTTAAAACATGTTTGTTTCGTAAACTAAAAAACATTTGGCCTTCTTCACGCACAATGATTCTGTGATTCTTTTTTCATATACATACTGGAAATCAACCAGGCTGAATGAGCGGATTCAATTCAAGAAATTCCTACCAAAGCCAATGTTTTCCAACATCGAGGGCACACTGTATGAAGTTAACTATCTCTTAATCATTGATTCAAATATTCTTTTTGAAGAACGACAAACATTCTAAAAATATTCCACTCGGCTTCAAATATTTCTCAATTTATCGAAAATCATTATCGATATATAAAAAATTATAAAACGCAGACACTATTGTTTTTCACTGATGCCATTTGGTCCACCAGCCCCGATACCAAACCCCGACAATGTGAATTATTCTTCCAGATAAGAATGGCCTCTTCTTCACATTAAAAATCCAGGTGGGTATATAAATAAACAGGCTTTTTAGTTATGAACTCATTACTTCAAGCGTCACTACTCAATTGCAATTTTATTTCAATTTCAATCAGCACACTATGAATCATTTTTCCATCAAAACGTCAACTATTTGGAAACCAATCGGTATCAAGCAACATAATGTGACTTTGTATACAAAAGATTTTATAATTGTTTTATGGCGAATTCTGTTGACTTCAACTCTCAAACTAAACTCGCGCTTTGATGACATTCATTGATAACACTTCGCTTTACAATGGTTACGGTCGGTAACATTAAGTACAGCCATTCATAAACATAAACAGGGCTATACAAAAATAAAATTACCATAGAAAAAAAGGATCCTATAAATAAAACAAATCAGACATCAAAGGCAACAAAAATCATTCTTGTAATTCGTTCAATACGAAGCTATTTTTATTTCATCCTCCGTATTAAAACAACATCCGTAACAATATACAGTCTATCGCATAGGCTTTCTTGCTGTTGTACAAGCCTCAGACCAACGTAAATACATTATATTTTCTACATGCATACAAAGGAATCATTTTCGTTCTTGTGTAGATGCGTTTCCATCGTTCATTGACAAGCACCCACATACTACGAATTAACTTTAAGCGAAGCATCGTAACGGGAACACTTCCCACGATAGGAGTTTGTCCCAAGATCGCATTTCGGAGTCGCCATCCAACTTCAAATATCTCTTCATTTATTGGCAAGTAAATCGAGCCATTATAAGTAGAAATATTTCTCCGCTCAATACGTGTGCAAATTCAATATATTAACAAGTAATGTTTTGTGATTATCAGAAGATGAATGTCAGCAAGACGAGGGCTTTATAATATAAGACAGTTTACATCTTTATCAGTAAATTGCACAAAAATTTAATTTTTGTCATTTTTGCTGCCTTATACTAAAATTAAAATATGCACATAGGCACCCAATAGGGATTTTCTAAACTCCGATTAAGTGTCATTTACGAGTAAGCGCCATTTCAGGCGACTTTACACTAGTTTAAATATTTTTATATATTTTCTTTACTTACCCGGATTTTTGCCAGCCTCAGCGGACAATCTGCAAATTGCAGGTCCCTCCCATAATGCACCAGCATTACAGTGATTATGCACAATGCCCCACTTTCTTCTCATTTACCCTGGATGGGGCAGTTATGTAGGTCATTTGATTTTTAGTCTTCAACTCTCGGCCTAACACTGCACTAAGAAAAGGAATCAGCTAATGCACTGGAATGGCCTCGTTCAAGAAAAATTTTTTGATCGCTTCTAAGACTATGCGCCAAATCGACGCCCACACGAGTAGGCACAAAAATTGGAAATTACTTCCCCATGCATTACAGCAATGGTTCGATTCCCCTGGAGGGAAATTAGAAAATGCTTTTTAATTTGACGGCCCAGATGCAAAAATTTTGGGGATGACTCTCTCTCTCTCTCTCTCTCTCTCTCTCTCTCTCTCTCTCTCTCTCTCTCTCTCTCTCTCCCCTTGTCCTGCTACTGCTCTGGAAAGTCTTCCCACAGTCATATATTCAGAAAATTCATAAATGTGTGAGTCAAAGGCCACACACACACACACACATGATTAACGTCTTTCTAAAGAATATCATTGTAGACCAAAGTCTCTAGGTACTGATTTGGAAGAAGATTGTGTTCCTCACTGACGTGCAATCATTAGCATCAGTCTGGACTTTCAGATGCTTAGAAAAATAACAGCGCGAAGGAAACTTTTAAAAATAAGATATCGCTTATTTTTGTGTTATAGTTTGGTGAAGATGGCACACCTTAAATGCTGATATCGTAGTTTATGCTTTTTCTGGTCTATGTGTAACCAGTTGTTCATTTTTCCTCAGAGTATTTTGAGCCGTTAAACAAACCAAACAGCACTTTTTCTAATACTTTAATTATACAATTTACATTCCATTGTTCATAATTACAGTTTCTTAAACTCAAAGGGATTTGGAGTTTTTACGAGTTTTATTTCGTAAATGGTATACCAATGATTATTCGTTTTTTTGTTTCCTTATTCGTATTGAAAATTTACCTGGCTGCATGAGCGGATTCATGCTCAGAAATTCCTATCAAAGCCAACGTTTTCCAATCCATTCCGCAACATCTGCGGGAATGCAACATTCATCGACATCGACGGCACACTGTAGGAAGTCAACTATCTCCTAATTAATGATTTAAATATTCTTTTTGAAGAAAGACAAACATTCTCAAAATTTTCCACTCGGCTTCAAATATTGCTCATATTCCCTCACCGAGTGTAATGATTTATCGAAAATCATTATCGATATACAAAAAATTATAAAACGCAGACACTATTGTTTTTCATTAATGCCATTTGTTCCATCAGCCCCGATACCAAACCCAGGCAATATGAATTATTCTTCCACATAAGAAGGGCCTCTTCTTCACATTAAAAATCCAGGTGGGTATATAAATAAAACAGGATTTTTAGTCATGAACTCATTACTTCAGGCGTCACTACTCAAATGCAATTTTATTTCCATTTCAATTAGCACTTTACGAATCATTTTTCCACCAAAACATCCACTATTTGGAAACCAATCGGTCTCAAGCAACATAATGTGACTTTGTATATAAAAGATTTTATATTTGTTTTATAGTGAATTCTGTTTACTTCAACTCTCAAACTGAACTCATGCTTTGATGACATTCATTGATAACGCTTCGCTTTACAATGGTTACGGTCACTGACAGTAAGTACAGCCATTCATAAACATAAACAGGGCTTTACAAAAAGCAAAATGTTGTCGAAAAAAAAGATACTATAAATGAAATAAATCTGACATCAAAGACAACAAATATTATTTTGTAGTTCATGCAATACGATGCTATTCTTGTTTCATCCTCACTGTTTAAACAACAGTCCTAACAAAATAAGGCCCACGTACATACTTCATATTTTCGAAGTGCATACAACCGAGTAATTTACGTTCATGCATATATGCATTAAAGATCGTTCATTTAAAAAGCGTTCACAAACTATGCTTCAACATAAGCGGAGCAACGTGACAGGGAACCTGTCCATGACAGTAGTCTGTCCGGAGATCTCTTTGATGTCACCAAATCGTGCCGCCATACATGTAATCTTGACAAAACATACAACTATTCCTTCGAATCTATAAGTACATAAATTCAACATACTGGGTATTAATATGAAGTCCTTAGTGATTTTCAGGATCTGATCTGGCCAAGATCAATGTCAACAAGACGAGGGTTTTGTAACATTAAAAGACAATTTATATTTTCATGATGTTCCCTTGTAATATGTATATCATCCCATAGTGTTGATATATTTACTCTTCTGTTTCACATGTGTTATGTGTAATAAAAATAACTGCTGAAATATCATATGTAGTGTGATGTCAGATCTCAAAAGAGTTAATGATTTTGATAACTTAACAGCGTAATTTAGAATTAATAATACACTTTTAATAGTAACATAGTATATGAGCAACACGTGTGTGTCGTAGTGAAGGGCTTGTTTTGCTTCAGTTGTCATCTCAAAATATATGTTGACAGGCGAGAGATAACAATAGCTGCTCTGTTCTGGAAACCCACTCGGGTTTTTCACTTTGTTTTTAAAACATTCCATCATAATTAGCCAGTTGCAGTCTGTTTTGATTGTGTTAAGATTTCTATAAAAGCTTTGTCCTATACGAGAAGAAGACGAATGATTTCGCAATGTTACATATATCATTCTGATTGCATCCCAAACGATTTTCTGGTAAAGATGTGTACCTTTTGAGAAATATGAACAAGTGTTGCACCAAAGCACGTGGCAATTGCGTCATGTTTAAGATTGCATTGCTCTGATAATGTAGTGTCCCAATCGCGTTCAAAACGTTTTGCTCTTCTAGAATTTTCTCTTGTATCTCGTTCCCAAAATGTCTTAATGACTTCATCTGATTGTATCATTTCCTACTGGAATCCTAAAGTTTGTTCATTCTGATTTCATTGACAGTTAGTGTTGGCTCTCTCTCTCTCTCTCTCTCTCTCTCTCTCTCTCTCTCTCTCTCTCTCTCTCTCTCTCTCTCTCTCTCTCTCTTCAAAAGAGAGAAATTTTAACATAAAATATTTGTGGTCATTGATATTATACTTAGCTTTTGAGATCTGAATGTAGGAAGTGTATATATCTGGTAATGGCGCCATACAAATATGTGTGTTTTGTGACTCTAAAGCACCTGCATTTCGAGTGATTTTGCAAAAGTTTTCACAAGCTTGTGTAAGGTAAAGTGAATTTTACTTATTATTACCATGGTATAATAAGGTATATCAGGGAAATTTTGCCTTAGTGAAATTATTATTGGTAAATCTTTTGTGTATTTTTGTGTGTTCTTGTGTTTCCAGCCTCTTGGTTTTTCACATTTTATATTTTAGTGATTTAGCATTTACTTACTTATCATTTTAAATATTTCTTGAGTACTTCTTGATAGGTAAAATTTTGCTTTATTAATTTAATTTCTTGATAAATTTTTTATACTTAGTTTCGTTTAATAATGTAACTCAAGAATTAATAAAATTTTTGTTGTTTTTTCAAGTAATAGTAAATTTTTCAGATTGTGAATTCTAATTATAAATTTTGAATTTAAAAATAAATTTTTACATTTAATGTTTTTTAAAAACAGTGTTTCATTTATTGACCACCAGTGAATAGGATTAATTGTGTGCATAAGGCAAAGTGATAAACATGTTTTGTTCCTTTAGTTTTGCTGAAGTGAATTAAGACCAGGGAAACAGTTACAGTTGTTTGATGGAGTGATGCCCTTTTACTCTAGCATATTTCTTAAACGTTTAAGTGTTGATACCTCACACTTGTTTTGATAAACTTAGTTTGATTTTTCAAGTGATTAATAAGCTTTTTAAGGGATCACTGTTACCTTTAGAGTACTCAGTCGTAATTTTTATTGTTACGGAGAGTTCAGGTATCTGACTGAAGTGAGGTAAAATTTTGAATTCTGTGATTAGTTGTGTAATAACCAGGTACTTGGAGCACATCGTGACTATATGTTTATCATTAAATTGCACAAAAATCTGTGATTAGTTGTGTAATAACCAGGTACTTGGAGCACATCGTGACAATATGTTTATCATTAAATTACACAAAAATTTACATTTTATTTTCACTTTTTGCTGCGTTATACTAACATTAACTCACTGGCACTCGATGACGATTTTCTAAACTCTGATTAACTGCCATTTCATGTGAGTTAAAATTACAATAGTGCAAATATTTTCATGTGTTTTCTTTATTTCCCCAGACTTTCGCCACCCACTAAAGAAATCTGCAAATTGCAGGTCCCTCCCATAATGCACCAGCATTACAGTGATTATGCACAATGCCCCACTTTTTTCCCATTTACCCTGGATGGGGCCGTTATGTAGGTCATTTGATTTTTAGTCAACTCTCGGCCTAACGCTGCATTGAGGAAAGGAATCAGCTAATGTGCTGGAATGGCCTCGTTCAAGAAAATTTTTTGATCCCTGCTAAGACTATGCGCCACATCGATGCCCACAAGAGGAGGTAAAAACAAAAAAATGGAAATATCTTTCTTATGCATTACAGGAGATACTGAAATGTGGGATTACAGCTCTTACAATGGTTCGATTTCTCGGAGGGAAATTAGGAAATGCTTGTTAATTTCATTATCAATGTATAGAAAGTTTTGGGGATGACTGTCTCTCTCTCCCCCTTGTTCTGATACTGCTTTGAAATGTTTTCCCACAGTCTGAAATGCGCGAGTCAAATGGTACACGCGCGCGAAGAAACATACATTACACACAAACACGAAAAACGTCATTCCAAAGAATGTCATTATCGACTGAAGTTTCCAGGTACTGACTTCTCATGCAAAACAAAAACAAAAAAGAAGAAGAAGAAGAAGAAGAAGAAGAAGAAGAAGAAGAAGAAGAAGAAGAAGAAGAAGAAGAAGAAGAAGAAGAAGAAGAAGAAGAAGAAGAGCTTCTCGGGTGAATTGGATTTGCATTCCACACTGACGTGCATTCATGAGCGTCAGTCTTGACTTTCAGATATTTGGAAAAATAAAAAGATCGAGTGAGGACTTTTAAATGAGAAGAGTTTGTTAAACATAAAGCCATTACTTTAAACAAACGCTCAGAAAAATCTGACGGCAAGATAAATCAACTCGATACCTGGTTTGTGTATTATTTTGTTCTAAATGTCAACTTCCACTGAAAGGAGTACGGCTTAACATAACGGTATCTACGCAAAATTATGAAAATTTATTATGAAATAGACTCCTAGCATTATACCTGAATTTATTGCTAAGGTTGATGTATTGTTTTTCCAACACCTCCGAAGTATTACGTGAATAATCAGTTAAGTTGTTAGGAAAATACTGCAGCTCCTAAAGGTTTAAGTAATTCTGTTCCTGTAAAATTGGCTTGGTTATAATTTTAGAGAGAGAGAGAGAGAGAGAGAGAGAGAGAGAGAGAGAGAGAGGCGAACCCATGTTTCTGTATTATATGCATCAAACTAATTTTAATCAATTGTCAAAACATTCTTAATTAACATTTTGTAAGTGTACTACGTCGCCCAAGATCAAACAAGCATGAATGTACAGATGTCAGAAAAATATTTATTTCCACAATCACTTGCACCTAAAGCCCTTGGTAATGTTTTTCGCAGGAGAGGAATCTTTTGTCTTTCAACAGTTTCTTGCGATCCAGACGAGCGCCGAGAGGCAGCATTGCATGAGAAATCGCTTCTCATGTTACGCTTGCATGATCCTCGGCTGCAATTTGAGAAGGCTTGTGATCTTCCAAGAGGAGGAAGGATTCCTTCTAGGATTCCTTCTAAGATTGAACGATTGATTCTCAGCTTCAGGATCTCACCTGAGTTTATTTACTTGTTTCTACTCTTTCGGGGATCGACACCAAATGTCTCTTCTCTTCACTTTACGGAGAATGTCAGATGCGTTTCTTCTCTGACAAAATAAGAGTAAATTATCGTTAAAAGCATTTCTTTGCTGTTATACCATAATGAACCTACTGTAGGCTTGACCTAATTTTTCCTTCCTGAATTTCACGTGTGTTGAGGCCTATTTTTGAAGGTAAAATCATAGAGATGATTTTTTTAAATCATCGTAAACCGTTCTGAAACGCAGAATAATCTTTTGCTAAATAATCCCCAATAAAATCTTAGCAATAAAGACAAAAATAAGATGCTAACCTGTATTTCATTCCAGTTTTCCATCCGAATTAAGGTTAGCTGAAAGAAGCTCCAGTGCTCCACTAAATATTTAACTAACTTTGGGAATGTAGGAGAAAGTGACAGGCCTACAGGAAAGAAATAAAATACGTTCAGCATAAAAAAAATGGCACTCGGAATTCGAGTCCATTAGCTAAAACCCAGCGACCCGCGACCGAAAAACGAATACTGTTACACGGGAAAAGTGCAAAACCCATACCTAAAGTTTACCTTAAGTCTTCCGAAAGCAAAGCCACTAGTGAAACTTTTTAATACGTCTCTTCACAGACTAAGTCCTTGTTTTGATATATGAAATGACAGGGTATCTACTACATCTGTAACGATACAATTTATATCTACTTATCTCTTGTATACATGAGAATTGAGGCAGCCCCAAAAGTTCCAGACGAGCAAAAAATAAATAAAAAAATAAACGATGTTCTCGGACGACTAGGCAATGAAAACTTTCCACAGTATACGGACGTCTTGTAGGAATGCAAAGGAATGAAAACCATTCCTATGGCAACAGGCTGAAGGAAAAAATGATACTAACATTACAAATGCAAGCCATCAGTGTAACCGGAATGTTTCATTCTCGGTTTGTTTACCAAAATCTCTGATATCATTAATTCATAGTTTTTAAGTAAATTTTACCCCTCCCTCTAAACAAGGTAGTTTATTTTAACATATCTGAGAGCTGATACACATTCTCTGCCAAAACTGGAGGTGTGTTTATCTTGGGAGATATTCCTAAAATTTCTTAGCCTATAAAGATATATTATGACTGACCAATCGTTCAGTTTCACCTCGCTGGTAAGATAATCACACCTTTGGAAACAATGTTTTCGACCTTGTTAGGGAAAATATTATAACCAATGTTATGGCAATCAGCAAATTAATCAGCCAATAAATGAAAACGTTTGAAATTAATGCTGAGAACTCAAAACAAAACAACCATTTCTAGCTGAGAGAATTTGCAGGGATAAATTGCGTGATGACCAGAAATAGTATGCTGCGACATAAATCATTTCCACTACCCCTGTCTCAAAATTTCCTTAGAACTTCCACAGTTTCATTAAGCAAAGGTTGACGGGTTGAGCTAAGTTAAAAAATAAACACTAAACATTAGGGGGGGGGAGAGAGAGAGAGAAATAACGGCCAGACCTGAAGCAAACCGAGGATGGTTGATTTTTTAGAGCAACGGCCGGTTTTTGTACGTAATTACATTAAGTACCTAAGCATCACGGTTAAAACAACTCGTGGTAAACAGTGTCTATATCACATCATAACTTTCTTCCTTTTAATTCCCAAGTTTGTG
>NC_089743.1:63507113-63532113 GCF_040412425.1 Macrobrachium rosenbergii
AAAAAACTAAAATGATAAAACTTTCCAAAAACTAATCAAAGTAAAATTTCACTGATTATAGTATATAATCTAATTATAGTTCATTTGAGCAAAAAGATTTTGTTATATGAAATTATATTATTTCCCCTTACCACCTGCGATCAGCAAATTAAATAGTAAACACACACACACACACACACACACAAACAAATACGCACACTCTTAAATGGAACCTTGCGAATTCGGATAAAGTCTTCTCGAAATGAGAAGGAGAGCTTTTCTACTTCCATTTACCAATTTCCTTGCAACAAATTTCCCACATAAAGGGCTGCTATGCACTTGAATTAGAACTGTTGCCTATTTACCTGAGAAGCCGGAACACCAAAACAGCCACCCCTTTTTAGGAATAGTGTTTCTCTGAGCTGCATGGTACGTATAAAAGATGAAGGTTAAAGAAAATGATGGTTTTATATATATATATATATATATATATATATATATATATATATATATATATATATATATATATATATATATATATGTGTGTGTGTGTGTGTGTGTGTAAATGTATATATGTGTGTGTGTACATATATACATTTAATATATATACTGTATATATATATATATATATATATATATATATATATATATATATATATATATATATATATATATATATATTATGCACATGTATGTATACACCAATATATGTATGTATATTATGCTCTAAAAACAAGATCAGATAGGGCCATAACCTCCTTCTACATCTGTCTTATGAACGATGTCATATCATCTTATATCTCTAAGATTCTCCGGTAGCAATGGCCACCATTGGGTCAGCACATTCTTTCTCTCTCATCAACTCCTGACTCCCTCTATCTACCAAACAAAGGCTTACTGAATTGAAACGCCGAGATACAAAACTAGACTTTATTTGCAAAATTAACAAAAGCATTTCAGCAAAAGCTACGGTCATAAAATGGAGTCTCTCACACCCCACAAAAATGGAGGTTATAACTAGAGGAAACTCAGATTCACAATCAATCGAATTAATGATTCTAGACCAACCAATACCAGTGACTAACACCCTGGTCACCAAACAAAATAAAAAGGTCAAGATTACTCTAGAAAAAAATATATGTCATACAGTATGTTAAAAAGAACATCACTTCCAATGTATGCGTCCTCACAGGACTCAACCAGAATTCCTGTTAAAAGAAAAATAGCTTATATTAAAACCTGAAATTGTTTATAAAAAATAAACACTTAAAAAGGAAAAATCCATATATAATAAAGAACAGAGGGGTTTCACTGCAACGTAAAATAGGCATTCCATATAATGTCTGAAAAAGGTACAAGTGTTAATGAGTTATCTTACATTCTATGGCCATCAGGAAACCATTCGCCACAGTGGCTGTCTTATTCACAAACACAGCTCAAAAGAGCGATCACACCAGCCGCAAATCGAAGTGAATACCCATTCAATGGTCCCTCTATAATATACACATTAGAGAGCACACGTATGCACACATTCACTTAATAACCCTTCCCTTGAAGTGTGACGTCACAATACGGTTCATTGTTCGAAGGACCCCGCCTTCTGCACCCACAGTTATCACAAAGTTTCCATCAATCTGTCATATTTCCCTCATGCATCTTACCCATAATCGGAGGGCACAAATGAGCGCATCAGATACCTGCTGTATCTAACTGCGGAAAATACTAACATCAACATAAAAGCCACCTGCACCAGACACACGTTTTCAAAGGCCAGCAATTAGTCAGCTCAATTAGTAACATATATATTGGTATCCACATAAATGCATGTGTATATATATACACACAAAAAAATAATATTTATATATTTATACATAAAAATATATATGTATAAACACACACACACTTATAAAAAAAACCGTCATTTTTTTTTACCCTCATCTTGTATACATACATAAATATATATATACATATATATAACCACGTCTCTTATTTTTCATCTGTGGTAATGTGTGCTAAATGAATCACGTACAAAAGTGATTATAATTATATATATATATATATATATATATATATATATATATATATATATATATATATATATATATATATTTTATATATATTATATATATATATATATATATATATATATATATATAGATATATATATGATTATAATCACTTTTGTATGTGATTCATTTAGCACACACACTATATATATATATATATATATATATATATATATATATATATATATATATATATATATATATATATATATAAATATATATATATATATATATATATATATATATATATATATATATATATATATATATACATGCGAAGGCATTCACTTTCTTCATTCCCAATAGCATACGTTTACTGTTAACTTCAATAAATCTTCAGCCTATTGTTTGACTCTCACGAAGAGCGGCTTCTTGTTTTAGAAGTCACCATTGTGTTCAAAAAACAGCTGTCACATGTCCGGGTTAGCTTGTCACAGAAGTGTCTGAGGACCAACAAATAGCCGTGGATATGCTTAGGATGATCAACATTTATAATTACTTCCAGTCCATTTGTTGCCATTGCGGCCTAATAATTATCATCAGCTCTCCGTATAAGTAGTAAACCCAACACTATTGCCTAATTCTAGGTTTCTGGTAATACAAACCAAGGCATATTTCTAGTACACATACCACATTAACATCCTATTCACCTACTGCCTTAAAACACCCTGAATCCCAGGTACACCAATTCACAAGAGAATGAACTTAACGCAGCTCTTCGTCACATTTATTCCCTGGAAATCATCAAACCTAGGATTGGTCGGTTCAGTGATGGTTTCTTTCTCTCTACTGCCATGCAATATAATTTTCGTCTTGATTCTGTTTTCCTTAATTTAAAAAATAAATATTCTTCTTTTAAGGCCGGTCTTCACGGTTTAACCTCCTCTTTCTCTTTTTTTTATCTTTTCATAACAAATGAGCTAGAAACTGAGATACCTCATTACTGAAGCAGCAGTGAAGTATGAGCAGTGAATTATGTCCCAAGACATGGGATCAACGACCCTTTCTCAGAGGAAAAGGACTACGGTCATAAGATTTAAGAGATGATCATATTTTAGTATACAAGAAAGTAAAATAGTAGTAAACAAGGTGAGTGAAAAAAACTCAAGCAGATTCAGAATGTTAGGGTTATGTCTTGCGAAGAAAAAGTTTAAGAGTTGATGCAAGTGCAATGGTTTTAAATCAATTATACCTTAGAACAAAAGATGTGCTGTGAATTGTGCAGTCTCAAAAGACTACAGTCATTTGTCGAAGTGGATATATGAAGAGTTTTGGAAGTGCTTGTTTGGGGTAAATGGAATGCAATGAAAAAGTCTGAATTCAGACTGAGAAAGAGATTGGAGTCAATACAATTGGTTACCTATGAGATGCAGGGGTATGGTAATGAGTTAAGTCCTAGGTGTGGGAGGAAAGGCTACATGAGGAAATGTTTCGAAAGGAATGGGTGAAATAAATAAATGGGTAGAGGTAAATAACATCAACTGTAGGAATTACAAGGGCAAAATATTACTTACTATAGCATGGTACGATTTTTATTGATAAAATCAGACAGACGACAGAAGGATTGATAAGAGAGAACATTGCGGGTTTCTAAAAAGACAACGTGTGGCCCAAACGTTTATTATAAATCAGTTGTGCGGATAGTTTAGAGATTTAGAGAGCAAAAGCTCTGTGTATGAGGGGGAATGTACAGCTCGAATATTTTGATTGAGAAAGTAAGACAGATAACAGAGGGAATGATATGGAAGAACAGTAACGTTTTAGACAAAGAAGGTTGCGGATCAAATGTTGGCTAGTGAGACTGCTGTGCCGCAAATAGGACTAAGAAAACAATATTATGAAAAACTTAGGAGATGCAAAGGGAAGCGCTGAGACTGGATGGTGTGTGAGAAGATTTTTGAGAGCTAATGCAGGTTTTTATGGTGAAAGCCAAGTACGTGTCAGAATGTATATGGGAAACTATCTGCGGGGTCGGGGTAACACACGGGTATACTTCTCCATGGATACGTGATATCTTTATGTCCAGGGCAGTACAAGTTTGCAGATGCAGTGCTGACTGGGGATACTAAAGACAAGTAAAAAATGCGACGAAGTTTCTTCGGCGCAATCGAGTTTTCTGTACAGCGTATAATGCTGTATGAAACTCTCAGCCACGGCCCATGAAACTCGTAGCCGCGGCCCATGAAACTTTCACCCACGGCCCGGTGGTGGCCTATGTTGTTCGCACCTATAGTGGTGCCAGATGCACGATTATGGCTAACTTTAACCTTAAATAAAATAAAAACTACAGAGGCTAAAGGGTTGCAATTTGGTATGTTTGATGATTGGAGGGTGGACGGTCATCAACATACCAATTTGCAGCCCTCCTGCCTCAGTAGTTTTTAAGATCTGAGGCCGGACAGAAAAAGTGCAGAAAGACAGACAAATAGCAGCCATCTCTATAACAGTTTCTCCGTACAGAAAACTTAAAACTGAAATTAGTGAAAGTGTTCAGGAAGTTTTTGCTGAAGGAGAGTGCTGAAAGTAAATGTGAGTAAGAGTAAGACCAAGAGGAAAACAGAAACCAAGATGTCATTTCTGTTAATATGGTGAAGGAACATAAAGAGGCGGTTTCTAGCAAGTGTTCGGGAATAAGTGTAACAGATAACGGTATGAAGAAAGAAGAGATATGTCGAAGAACAGGTGATGTATGGAAAGTAGCGTGGTGTGCGCAACAGACCTGGAAGAGAATGTGGGTGTCTGCAGGAACCAAAGCTGAAACGGATGATGGGATTGTCGAGCTACCTCTCCGAACTAAGCGAAATAAGGATGCTACAGCAAATAAAAGAAAAATGGTTAAGTTCATGTGATGCACTGCTTTTTGTAATATATATGGAGTATGAAGGATTAAGAAAGCTTGAAATGCAAAGGTGCAAAAAATAAAAAAAGAATTAACGTATGGAAAGAGATGGGTAATTTTGTTTTAATACAGCTTATCCACGCAAAGAGAAGAAAGGGCGACAGGTCAGTAAATAATGAATAAGAAGTGTTGGGAGGAAGGAGAAGAGGAACACCTATAATGTGCTTGACAGGTGGAGTAAAAGAAGTATTAGTAAGAAAGGACAGAAATATTAAAAAGGAGAAACGATGCGCTCACAATAAGGCGAATGGCGCACTGTGCATTTAAAGGTTCGTCGCAAGCCTAAGGGGCTTAGTGTGTGCTGTAGGTATATTAAGTGGTTAATATTTATTTTTCTCTTTGTCTATAAAGTTCACGCGTTATCCAGCAGCAAAATGATAAAAATAGAATTGTTGAAACACGTTCCCACTAATATATATATATATATATATATATATATATATATATATATATATATATATATATATATATATATATATATTATATATATATATAAATTTGTTATTCATTTATTTTAAGTTCATAAGTCTTGATGAATTAACTTACCAAAACAGAAAATATGATGTAAAGACAGATCTGAAATAAAATTTTTACATTTTTCATGTTAAAGGCGTAATTACACTGCTCACAAATTACAAATACAAACATAAAACTACAAAAACATCCGAAACTTCAAATAAATGGTTTTCTTAACTTGAAAGACAACTATACTAGTTTAAATGGATGAAAATATTTAGATCTGTTCGTATAAACTTTTTAAGGGGAACTGAGGATCATACTAAATGGAGAGGTAAGAACTCTCAAAAGTTGATTTGATTTGATTTTATAAAACTTAGGCTGTCAAGCCAAGGACTGTGGTACTTGCGGCCATTCAGCGCTTTAGGCAGCAAAAAGAGACAGCTGGAGTGGCCGAACAGCAAGATTATGAAATCCAGACAGTAGAGCAAATGAAGTATAAGGATCTCCTAAGGGGGTAGTCTTAAAGGAGACTGAATCAAATGATCATGATAAAATGAAAGCGAAGATTTAATATTAATTCAACATAGAAGCCTACGTGGTTACGTTATCTGCTGCCAGATGATTGACAACACACAAAAAAACACCATTTATAAACTTAAGTGATAAAATGGTCTGAATAGAGCATGACATTAAGGCGAAAGCCTACACTTTGTAAGTAATATGATTAAAATGAAGTCATTAAATAACTGAGCAAATGTATAATACTGATCCTTAAACCTAAATTACGTTCATTGAGCGAAAAATGCAAGGAAGCCCAAAGGTCCCTTGCTGTTATGCTACTCCATATTTCCAAGAATTGCTCATGTGCTGTTCACTATTCCAAAGAAATTATTCATATATATATATATATATATATATATATATATATATATATATATATATATATATATATATATACATACAGACACACACACACACATTTATATATATATATATATATATATATATATATATATATATATATATATATATATATATATGATCTTCTGATGGTATTTTCCTGTGGCTTTTATTTTATATATATATATAAATATATATATATATATATATATATATAATCTTCTAACTAATATTTTGTATTATACACACTAATCTTCTAACTAATGTTTTGTTTTTTCTTATATATATATATATATATATATATATATATATATATATATATATATATATATATATATATATATATATATATATAAATTTTTTTTTCGAACCTCGTCGACAGAGACAAAAATGCAAATACCATGCACCTTTTAATCCACATAATACTGAAGAAAAAAAAAACAGAAATTTTGTCTGACCAACATTTCGGAGGGAACCACTCCACCCAATAGTAATATGCTCTTGTGCTGTTCCATATTTCCAAGACTTTCTTACAGATGGTTCAGCCACAAGACCGTAAAGTAATGAATGACACAAAATCCATGTTATTACCTAGTAGATTAAAGAAAATTGAGTTATGTAAAGTGGTTAAAAGCACAGGCTCTCTCTCTCTCTCTCTCTCTCTCTCTCTCTCTCTCTCTCTCTCTCTCTCTCTTTGATTCGGATTCCACAATAAGCTGTAGGTCCCGTTGCTGGGTAACCAATTGGTTCTTAGCCACGTAAAATAAGTCCAACCCTTCGGGCCAGCCCTAGGAGAGCTGTTAGTCAGCTCAGTGGTCTGGTTAAACTAAGGTATACTTAACTTCTCTCTCTCTCTCTGCTGCAGAAGAACAATAACTAGTTTTCAGACATAAGTGGGCCATGTTATTAGAAAGATTTAAAAAGTCTGATGTATAACCTGGGTATATTTAATTGCAATAAGTATATATATATATATATATATATATATATATATATATATATATATATATATTATATATATATATTTATACACACACATATGTGTGTGTGACATATATATATATATATATATATATATATAATATATATATATATATATATATATATATATATATATATATATATATATATATATATATTATATATATATATTTATACACACACATATATATATATGTGTGTATGTGACGTATACACTAGAGTATTATATAATATATATATATATATATATATATATATATATATATATATATATATATATATATATATATATATATATATATATATATATATATATAGCTGCTGATGGAATATATATATTTAGAAAATAATTTTTTCATTCATAAGTGTCGGTGCATTTAATCGGAAAATAAATGTACCGTTACTTCTCTGTTTTATGATCGGCGGAGCAACTTTACAAGGGCGAGAGAGAGAGAGAGAGAGAGAGAGAGAGAGAGAGAGAGAGAGAGAGATTCTGATGGAATAAAATGAGAACCCTTTCATATAAAAACAAAAAGTATAAAAAGGAGAGAGAGAGAGAGAGAGAGAGAGAGAGAGAGAGAGAGAGAGAGAGAGAGAGAGAGAGAGAGAGAGTCATTGCTGAAATAAAATAAAGACATCCCTTTTACATAAAGACAAAAAAAATTTGTAAAAGAATGCTGTGCGAACTTTGATAAAGTACAAAAACGATACGGACGTTATAGCATAAAAGCGGGAAGCGTAAAAAAAAAAAAAAAAAAAAAAAACCATAATCCTAACCGCAATGGGTGGGAAATGTTGACGTTCCGAGAGGGAAACATTCCAAGAGCAAATACAGAAGGTAAACAAAAAGTACCATTCGCTCTGAAAGGAAGCTCGAAGCCCAGAGATCGACAGCACACACTGAATAGTACACGATCGTCTGTCCACCTTTGGACGGTCACCCTATACGGAAAGTCATCCGATATAAAAATGGAATATTAAGAGTCTACTTTCTCGTGTCTTTCTAAGACATTCAGAATCTATATAAATTTGAATCCTACCCAAGACTATTAAAAGATACAGCATTTGACTTTATGAAATTTAGGTTGACCAGCGTTCAAGACAGTGAAAAGAGGGGAGCTGGACAGTGAGATGAAGAGATCCAGAAAATAATGAAGAACAAGAATCTGAAGGTGGAACTGAGAGAAACCTTCCAAGGATTCACCATTAATTAATAGTTAGACAGGTTGCACATCAAGACTGAAGAAAGGAAGCAGGAATAGGGGATAAGGGGAATAGTATTTACTGTGTAGATAAAAATGATAAAGTTACTGTAACTGATAATAGGTTTCTTGAACGCGTCCTAAACAGTACAGTCCTAAATGACTGTACCAACGCCTACATCTAGAATTACCTGTTAGATGTCTCCTTCCCCTCTACAAATGATCAAGAAGAGCCCATCCATACTTTTCACCTATGTTAAAATTTTGCTACAACTCCGTTGTTAGTCTACATTTCTCTCTATTTCCATTGTTCTCACTCTAAGTGTATTACATAAAACAATTTAACGCTAAACTCCTACATTTTCTCTCATATTTATTCTATATTCATATTTCACTTCCATAAGAAAGGATTGGCTCCGTAATATTTTCATTTATCCAAGCTTTTAAATCC
Source organism: Macrobrachium rosenbergii (assembly GCF_040412425.1). Taxonomy (NCBI): domain Eukaryota; kingdom Metazoa; phylum Arthropoda; class Malacostraca; order Decapoda; family Palaemonidae; genus Macrobrachium; species Macrobrachium rosenbergii. Next base: position 63,516,051 of record NC_089743.1, read on the forward strand.
AATATTTTGCAGAGACCCCGTTACTTTCCTTGTTCCACCTATTCATCATTTATTATAAGCCTTTCTTCTCCTCATTATACAAACAAGTCTTCATGACAAGACGCTATTGGTACAGTACTAAATTCTCTTCAAATCACATCTGTTCATTTTCATTTTATGTTATTATTATTTTTTTTTTTTTTTGCTCACTAACCTTCCTCTCTGAAAGCAAGATCCTTCAGTGCAACTTCTTTTTAAGTACTTTTTCCGACCTACCCTTCAATTTTCAATACATCTAGATTTTTCTCAGTGATTTACTTACTCAGGCTCTCGTATACTTCCGATGATCACTTCATTTCAACTAAACCTACACTGCGATCGAAACTGTTCTGTCATCACCTACACCTGTATTTGTATCATAATACTACAGCGACCACACTGGTACCTCTTGCACCTCCCTCAATTTCTCTCCAATTCAACATCTTTCACACCATCCCATTTCTCATCCACATTATTCATACATGCTTATTTTCCTATCGAAGTCTCTTGTCTTGTTGTATTTATTACCACTTTCAGGATTCTTTCTGTCTTACTAAAATTAACAACATTTTCGCATTTGCTTCATCGAAATAATTATCAACCAGTAACTCCTCTTCCTATCATCATAGCCACCAATTAACTCTTTAATAACCGTATTATACAGCATACTCAGAAATGTTCTTCTAGCCACTTTCAGAAAATGTTCCCCCCAAGGTTTTCTTTCTCATTCATTTGAGGCACTGCAGACCTTTCTTAATCACCTACCTTTGCATCCAAATCACCAAGGGCAACCACTGTACCTCAGTGTTAAAACTTAGTTGTGTACACATGCAGACACCAGAAACTTAGTTTTTCATTCTCACTTCTTCCTCGCATTCCTGATCAATGACACTCAATCACAAATTTTCTTCCTGTCATACACAATTTAATCAACACAGTCATCAGACCATAACCCTTGCTATATTTCACTCATGCACACACTTTTCTAACACATTCTAATACTATAAGCACAAGCCTTTCCCTTTCGCTGCAATTCCGTCCTCCAAAACCCAGTAATTCTTTTTCCTTCCCCGTCCTGACAGATTTGGCCTTTTCACTTTGATCTGGGGAAGTTTCATGACACCTTTTCGCTCCCAAGGTAAATCAACAATCATGTATTTCTTCTCTTCTGTGCCATCCTCCATAAGCATTAGAAATACGAGTTAACATCTACTACTTCTGTTTATTTATTTATTTTTTTTTTTTTTTTACAAAATTATAGTAGCCATTCGATGATTTGCACAATAAACAAACTGGCTAAATTGCTACTTCTGCATTTCCTATCATTATACAGATGTAAGGAGCAACTGCAGTTCGTCTCATGAATAAAGGCTAATCCGCCAAAAATCAATAGCACTCTGTGCTACTGTGAAAGGCATTATAACCTAATTAAAATGGCCACTATTTTTGTAATGTTTGCATAAAATTTTGAAAAGCAAGTATTTGATTGTGTACTGCTTACAATATATATCGTCATGAGAAGTCAGAGTGCCAAATAACAGATCATTCATTTTTGTAAGTGTGTCTGAATCAGCATGAGAATGTGTTCCATAATTAGGTTATTTTTAACATAAATCCACAACTGGTATTCTACTTATCATAATTTTGAGAACAACTTTGTTGTTCATTCAACTAATCTTAATTAAGTAACAAGTATTATTATTGTCCCGAGTAGTAAAAACCGAACAGGTATTTTTCCTACACTCGTTCCTTACAAAATTTCATGTATTTTGCATACTGTATTGTGGTAGTCGTGTTGATGATGAGTAATAAATTTTAATCCTTACGATCGTCAAGTTTTCCTCTTCTTTTTATACACATTAATATTTCAATTTCATTTTCAATATTTCCTTTTGCTCTGCATTTTTATTTTGCCAGTCTTATAGTTATTTATATCTGCTTTAACTTATGATACTTTTGCACTCGCATATTTTTGTAACCATTTTATCCTTACCTTTGGCTAAGTTCGTTTTTACTAATTCTTCACAGAGTGATAATTTCATGAGTTTTCATTACGTTTGCCAATGCTAAGTGACTCTACAACTAAAACAGCAAGAACTGAATAGTAAAATATGTATGAAAAAAAAAAATTAATCTGACATTTGATGACTGCACCCAGAGAATATACACTGATAACATATAATCTCCATCTGGAAGAGGAAACTAAAAAAGTTGCTTACCTTTTACTGAGTCATTCCTCTTAGGTATTTTCTAAAGGGTGAAAACAAATAGATATGAGAACTGGTCTACAGTTTTGAGACCTTTGTTGACATGCCTTGGAATTTAGATAAATAGGCATATCCATCCGATACTTTGCAACACTTGAGATTTTACTTTTGAAATAACTTCTGAAAATCGAAGAATAAATCACGACACTATTAGTACTTTGGATTTTGTGAACTGTATTATTCCTTAGATACTCTTTTACACCTCCTGTCACTTGTCTCAAGGGTACAGCTATCCAATGGATAACAATTTTTTCTTGTAGGTAGTGCTGCCCATCACACAACAAGATGAATATCTATCTACCTACACACACACACACATACACACACATATATATATATTATATGTAAATGAGAATTAGATTATTGATTTATGCTTTTTATGATTACTGAGTAGGCTCAATAACTGTAAAAAGCATATCTCACTAAATCAGTTACCAGTTAAAGTAGCCATATATCACAAGCATAGATTATATATATTATATATATATATATATATATATATATATATATATATATATATATATATATATATATATATGTATGTATATATATATATATATATATATATATATATATATATATATATGTATATATATACATATACATATACATATATATGTACATACATACATAAATACTATATATACACAGATAAGATAAAATAAGATAAAAAAAATATTACCAATACCAAATATCCATCAATACTGAGCAATTACTCTTTCTCCTGAAAAAAATTTAAATTCCTCTCTCTTCGAAAAATGTGACACTTCATAAAGTCAAATGTTAAATATGATTACCAAAATCTACGGTAATGGTACACAGGGTTTTGGCATCCTATGCCAAGACCATATGAAACAATGTAGATCGATTCACCCTAAAAAATTTTCACTCTTGTTGGCAGTCGCAGGAATCTCTTTTCCGTAACCTTCCAAAAACCTTGCACAACTTTTTTTTACATAATCCTCCTAAGAAGCAGATAAACACTCAAATCTAACAAACACAATCCAAGAAAAGAAAACAAACTGCACTCCAAAACAGTTTTCAGTGGAAATAACAAACCATAAGGATCTAACAACAAATCCTGAAACAGACTAATAAGAGTTTTAAACGAAAAGAAACAAATATCAGTTAAGTCTATAACGACTATAAACCTGTTAGAAATCCTCCCTTCCTTTTTGGGAGATCAAAGACACTTCTCAAATTTCAACTCAAGGGTCATTCAAGAATATCAGGAAGCGACAATAAGCGGTCTCTCAACCAATACGGCCTCCAAGGTAAATACTGAAAACCCCAAATGCAATCCAAAGAGAAACACTAAAAATGTTTTTCATGGCTATGATGAATTTTTTACAATGAAGTACGATCTTATCATCAACAAGTATTTACATATATTCAAATTCGGTAAAATATTCAATACGTAACGCACATTTTATTTTGGTCATTTTGATTTTTAGGTACAAATCTATATCAGGTTATATCTGAATGAAATGAAATGTAATGGAATAAGAAATTAAGGCACAAAGCCAAGCAGTTATATTGGAAATACTTAACATTACACTTTTAAAAGGCTAAGTTTAAATGGGAGTCTGATAAAAAAAAATAAATAGCAGTTTCAAGTATTTCAGAGCACAGTTTTACACTGACTGTACCAAAAATAATGCTTAGATTTGAACATCACAGATTACTGAGTACAAAGTCCCATTTTGACCTTTTATTTAATCCCCACGTCATCTGAAATCAATATTTCTACCACCCCACCCCCCCAAAAAAGGAGTAGTATCAATGTTGAATAGCGAGCAGTGAGTTTTATCTTGACTGCTTTCCCATAACACATTTAGGTGAAAGAGAAAAATCATGCAATATCTTCAAAGTTGTTGCTTGTTCCGTAAAAACTGAGTACACACTATTCATTAAATTCCTCTTATTCCATTTTGGTAGAGTAAATGAAAACTTATCTTTCCTCATTGATGTTATATTCATGAATATTTCATCATTCTTTTAAGTATTAGGAACTTGATTCTAATCAGGTATAAAGTTTTAGAGATGAAAACTGAAGAAACATTGACGTACCCCACAAAACATGGAGAAATAAATAAGAAACGCCAACCTGCAAATCCCCTAACAGAAATAAATAGTTCCCAAGTAAACCATAGGGACTACTAGAATAATTTCAGGAAATAATAAAGTATTTTGATCAGAATTTGCACTCGCATTGTGCATTGGCGACCACTGAAATGAAAGAACATTGTTATGTCCCTTTTATTACACCTGACTTGCCCACACTTCCAAATGCAATGCAAAATATGAAATTATCTTTAAAATGTAAAGCAAGACTCAATAACCTCTGGAATCTTATGACATCCTAATGAAATGCCATGCTCCTCTGGTTTGACTAGTGAGTTAAAGTACATTCTTTCCATTGTACTTAAGACCCTAGATTATAGTTATGTCTCCGAGCCTGACTGAAACCCTGCTCGCATTCTAACACTACAATATGTCAAGAGTAAGTATGTCAAGTCTAACTACTCTGTAAAGTCACCTAACTGCTGCATAAATTCTCGAAACAGCACTTCTACAATGCTCCTCTACATTTCGCGCAATCTTAATGCAGCTCCATTTCCAAAATGGCACTCATATGTCAAGAGGAAACTAAAGTATCTCATTATTGCATTCTGTATTTTGATAGCTTTCACTTTTATATTTCTCAGTATCGGGCACACTGCTTGCAGAAAGGAGCACTCAAATGTACAAAATATTGTCCTCAGGATGTTTCTTAAAAAGAGAGCTTTTGTTGATATCAAAATAGTTGCATTTCTCGACATTTAAAATGTCTAAAAATCCATGGAAAATGTATAAACTATTCATCTTATATCTTCTGTTTCTGGTTTATAAAATAACTAAGGATTCTGTTAAATCAAACATCCATTTTAAAATAGAGAAGTATTTCCTGAAAAAAAAATTCAAGTAAAAGCTGTAGCTTTAATATGAAAATTTTTTGACGTGTGTTTCAGTGAAACTAAAATCGTCACGCATTTTCCTTGCCGGGAAACAAATTACAGTTATTTTTATGAGAAAAACCGCGAACAAATTCGAGCATTCAAGAATCTGGCCTCTACACCAAAACTTGCGACCGACGTAGAAACGAGTGAAATCTTATCACTTGAAAAGTCTTCAATCGATCATTTTATTCCCCTCACGTCTGAGAGTCAGGACTGGTCTCCTGAAAGGAGGTCATGTAGGAATGCAAATGCAATTCGTCCGAGAGCGACTTTGACTTCTGCCTGCAGAGTCAAAACCCTGCTGAGACTTTGGTCGACGATGAAAGCCATTCTTCACAAGAACATTAGCCGTATTTGCGCCCGCGCGTGTGTGTGTGTGTGTGCGTGTGTGTACGCGCGAGGATATGCACCTGGTCCTCACGAATAAGGAAAAAATAAATAGCATAAATACCACGAACGTGAAGTCCGAAAGGAAAATTTCAGATGCCAAACAACCCTAATATCAATAATACAACAGGCATCTATAATATATATTTTCCCTCTTAGTAGCACCTATATATTTTCCCTCTTAGTAGCACGTCAACATTTTCCTTCCTTAGTGGTAAAGGTAGTCCAAGGTGATAAACGCATAGATTAGACTTGTTGTCGTTCAGCCCGGGGACCTGCCTCTCAACTCCAGACAAAAACTAAGAGCACTTAATAGAAGGTACGTTGGTCAGAGAATCGGCATTTGCCAACTCGACCCTTCTTATATCACCATTATTGTTAATGGCATGCGTTCCCTGCTCGTTACGTAATATAGTCTTAAAAGCTAATAGCATCCACTATTGATGGCACTATTAATCTATAGCCAATCGCATTTTTCCTTAATCATAATAAGATTTGTAAAACTAAGATCGCCAAACCATTCAAGGACACGTGCTTATTTCAGTCATGTCTTTCTTTCTTGACTGATTGATGTGTCTCTTCAAGAATGCTAAGTCAATCTCAAGTGTCACAGTTCACTGCCTTACGTCGACTGGTGATCATAAAACCGATGTTCTCAAAACTTGGACTATGCCACAGTATTGTTTGAGGGTAAGTATACTCATTAGCACTTAAAACCCTTATGCTTATCTAATCTCGTCTTTGAAGAAAAATAGTATTTTTCAGTCTTCAAGAATAATAATAATAATAATAATAATAATAATAATAATAATAATAATAATAATAATGGTAAATGAATGAACTTAAGCTATTTCCAGGGTCATGTGAAATACAGATTGTTCTGTGACTTTGAACTCTGTTCTTCATAGTCACCTTTCTTTAACAACAAACGGAAAACACATAAATAGCTGGCTAAGGAACATTTAAACTACCGAAACTGCAACCGTAACCCATGACCATTAAATCGTAAACTTGATGAACAAAATTTTGGGGGAATCGGTGGTATAACTTACCAAGGTGACAAGAATACTTTAAGTGTCCAGTCACCTTAAATGTCCTAAAGTCTTTAACCTTTACCAGTGACCTTTTAAGGAGAAACCTAACCTAGTGCACTGTATTTATAAGAAGTGCTGTAAATAAGTCTCTGACATACCATTTTTAGCACGAAGGGTCGCCCACCCCTATTCTTAGATAATAATAGGGGAGCAGACTCTACCTAAAGAAAAAAACAATCACTGATGACAAATTATCTTTGAAAATATAAGAGCAATCAGAAATTAAAATCCTCTCTTGAAGCGATTAGCATAATTACACATATGCTACGCTTCATTTATAATTTCTTCACAAACACTCTACCATTACTATAGTTGCCCCATTACCCTGCACTATATTTACTATCTCGTTAAAAATAACTAGAATATTTCTTTGAAACCACCTACAATAATTGTAAATAAAGCATTAAAATATCTTGGATCCAAATTTAGAATCGGATTAAATCGAATGAAATTAATATATAATATATATATATATATATATATATATATATATATATATATATATATATATATATATATATACATATATATATATATTTACGATTTAACCTGGGGAAATGCCTATCATGAGCTCGTTATGGACTAAATGGATGACTTCGTTACTTACCTCAATATTTGTATAATATCTGACCGCTGTTGATTCGGGAAATCGTAAAAAGCAAAGAAAAGGGGGAATATAACTGAGCTGATGGCTCTACTCACAAAGCAATTGTAAGCAAACACTGCAGGGTAACTTTAACATTACGTATAATTACATTAAATGACCAACCAGAAGATGAAATGAATTAAATAGGTAGGCGAGGCCTGAGATATTAATTATAACTATGAACACTTGAAGGTAGATCCGTTGATGTGACGATGGTGATTCACGAAGGGCAAGGCACAATCAAGGAAGAATTCCACGAGGATCCCTCTGTAAACAGAGAGATTTACGAATGAAAGGCCAGCAAGGACACAGTAAAATATGCATAGGACAAGGCGGTGCACAGAGGGTACCTAGGATGCCTTGAACACACGATTTTACATAATTACCCAAACACTGGAATTTTCGTACCATTTCTCTCACAAGGTGAGGTTAATATGGAAACACTGGCACTTAGAAATGAAATTAGGAAGTACAGGGCGAGAATTAAAACAGTGTGGCTGAATAAAAAGAACCTTTGCAACAGATCACTTTACCTTATACAAGAGGTGGCTTCAGCGTGGGTAATGGTGGCAGAGGAAGGCTGTAAGGCTTCACTGGTAAGAATATTAAGGCTCCCTACAAGATAGGACCACATGATAGAGGCATGGTGCCCTGAAGGAGGCTGGAATACAATGGGCAGATGTGACTCGCTCGCGTCCAGATCAGTCCCTAACTCCTGTTCCTTCGGTCAGGCCCTTTTAAGACCTCGGGTCAGGGAATAACGATGCTCTCCCAAAGCAGGTGGGGTTAGTGTCGTTCCCCTATGAGTGGGTGTCATTTGAACTGCAGTCCGCCTCGTGGCGAGCCCATTGCAGGTGTTCCTATGAACCACACCTTTCTCTTAATCTAGTTTATTCTGCCTCTCACCAAAAATTAATTTCCTCCTGGCCTTGTGTTCCTGAAAACAAAAGGCTCCCCAGAGTCACACGTTCAAAGAGAGAAAGTGGGAGAGATATGCAGAGTACAATTAACGGATTTAGGGAGGGACCAATATTCTTTTTGCCCTTCCTTGTAGGCAGTGCTAAGCAATGCACTGTATTTTTATTTTTCAGCTTTAAATTAAGTGTTTGGTAGCTGGGATGCTTGAAAGACGTAGCAATATATATATATATATATATATATATATATATATATATATATATATATATATATATATATATATATATATATATATATATATATATATTATATATATTATATATTATATATTATATATATATATAATATATGTATATATGTATATATGTATATATGTATATATGTATATATGTATATATATATATATATATATATATATATATATATATATATATATATATATATATATATATATATATATATATATATATATATTATATATTATATATTATATATATATATATAATATATGTATATATGTATATATGTATATATATATATATATATATATATATATATATATATATATATATATATATATATATATATATATATATATATATATAAATTAACAAAATCGTTCTCTGGTTTTTAGGTAATCCTCCTACCAGGACACAAACAGACACACCGATCAAAACCATTATCTACTAATCAAAATTAAACCTACTTGTTCAACGTCAGATTCAGATGATGTATCTAGCTATAGCTCGGGATGGAAGGCGATAATGATATAGAGATTCTTTTCGAAATAGGTGGACAGTGGCTCAAGGTATCTACAGTGAAAATGGTGATATTATGAACAATAATCACCACTAGACAGTTGAAAATTTCTAATACAACTTCACCATATTTGATATTTAAAAAAAAAACCATCCAGGAGAGAAAGAGAAAGAGAGTGTGTGTGTACAACATTCTTTAAAGCCAATTTCTGTATCACGAATTTTACGAAGCTTACAATTTTTTTTTATAAAATTTGCACAAAAACAATCTTTTAGATTCCTGTAATTTTATTTTTTATTTATATTTTTTATGAGTTTAAATCTCGTGTACAGCTCTCAACTTTTGCTACTGTTTTCGAAAGCAGTTTATGGTACCCCTTTCACAATCCTTTCTTTTCCTCTCTCTGCAATTCTTTAACTAATAAAGACCAGTGTTTTCAATCTTGTGACGTAAGCTAGGCTGAGAGTTAGCATACCGATCCTGTAATATTAAGATGCATGGTTCAAGCCCAGCCTACCCACTCCATTCGATCCAATTATCAACGGACATAATTGGTAGCTGGAAATTAAAGTAAAGAGTAGAGCTTGCAACCTCATTCTACCAACTTGGTGAGAACAAGATGGCATTACCCATGTAGTGAAAAATGGGGGGATTTTGTGTGGCGCAAATAACAGGATCCAGAAATTTCATGCCAGCGTTGAACAAAAGGATTCCTTTCACACAACCTAAGTGCTGTTTTCATGGAAAAATTCACCATACCTCCAAAAATCTGTAGTGCTTAACATGGCGCTCAAGCTCAAATTGAAGTGTATAGTGGCTAAAGTTTGATGATAATTAAGTACTGATTGTAGACTGTGAAGTGAAACTAAAGGAACTAATGTTTGCTAGATAATTAGGTTTAGAATATATTTCAGCAAGAGTGAAGTCATGAGAGTACATGGAGACCGGGAAGACGGTTAAATGAACGTTAAAATATAGATGGCGAAAAATGAAAGTGGCTGGTTTGCCCAGATCCTTCGAAGTAGATATACCAAATTATGGTAGGATCAGAAAAGAACTTAGTGACAGACTAGGTGAAGTCAAGAAGGAATGAGGGTGTGCCAAAAAGATTGGAAGGGTACTTTGGAGGTGTGAAGAGACTCAAGTTGTGGATGCTTTCTCTACAGGAGTTTCGTCCATAATTCCAAACTAAACAAATGAATATAGCAGTGAATAATATTTTACCCGTGGTTATCCCCTGCTGAAAGAAACAGCAACACATACACTCACATTATATACCTACATACATACAGTATATATATGTATATATGCACATATATAGAGTATATATATGTATATATACATACATACATATATATATATATATATATATATATATATATATATATATATATATATATATATATTGTGTGTGTGTATACCACTATAAAAGATACCAGTACTTGAATCGAAGTAATGGTCCTTGCAGATTAGCATAAGATTCTTTTTAATAAATACTCTCACAACGTTGGAGGAGAAACGCCATGAGTAAAAATAAAAAAAGGTCATGAAAACAGGGGAAACAGACAGCCAAACTGATATGCGATGAAATCAAATGCAGCGTTAAAATCCTACAGAACGATGATGACAGAGTTAACATGAACGACAGAAAACAGAAAATATTGGCGGTAAAATATTAAAACATATAAAAATATGAAGGAATAACGAGAGTTTATAAAATATAAAAGCGAAAGAAAAGATTTCCTCTGGCGCCTCAGAACTGGAGGAGGAGGAGGAGGAGGAGGAGGAGGAGGAGGAGGAGGAGGAGGAGGAGGAGGAGGAGCAAACCTCCCTATTTCTCCTCTCCCGAACTTGGCCTCATCTTTTCTTCATCTGGCTGCTTCTCCTCATCATGCATTCGGGGCAACACTCGGAACATGATTTCGTACGAGAAGCTTCCCAGGGAAGATTTTATGTTAAAGAGGCGCATTAAGCTGCCTTAGGTTTGAAGGAACCAAATGAAATTATATCAAGATCTTAGTTCATTTTTTTCTTTCCCTTTTTTTTACTGCCTTTCATTTTCAGTACGGGGTTGGAATTCTCCTATTTTTAAACATCTTTTCAAATTATGTCAGTAACTTTCTAAATTACTATTTTTTCTAGAAAAGAATATTCGAAATACACATTAGGCACTGCTGAACAGATTGAAAACAATATAAACGTTTTCTCTTCCAAATGACCCAAACGTTCAGTCATAATGCCGACACCTTGCATAACCAATTATCAAATGAATGCTTCAACACTAAGCTTCATTAAGTATCCGACATTTTCCTGTCATATACTTTTAAATAGATTGATAGTTAGAACCTATGAGGTCATTCAGCGCTGAAATGGAAATTGAGAGTAAAAAGGCTCGAAAGGTGTTACAAGAGGAAAACCTTGCAGTTGCACTATGCATCAATTGTTAAGAAAGGGTGGAAAGTAAGATGGAAGAAAGTAAAAGGAATGAAAGGGGTTGCAGCTAGGGGCCGAAGGGCGCTGCAATGAACCTTAAGTGAGGTGCACTGATGGCACTAACCCCATACGGGAATATATTTCCCAGTCACCGTGAACTATCAATAGCACTGTGATATTTGCAATTAAGCTGTCTGAAGAAAGTTCACGGCAAAATAGTCCTAGAACTCTTGTCTAATAGAAAGCATTGGTGGTTTAAGAAAGTGTGTACTTTTACGCACATAGGCAGAAATGACAGATAAAGAAAGAAATATACGGGCAAAAACAGACCAAAACAGATAGATAAATAGAAAGGTAAACAGATGTGAAACACTGACTGACGCCGACGCCTTTCACAGAATTATTTGATCAAAAATTCATCCACATATTGAAAATTGCAATAGCAACGTAACGTCAGGAAAACTTTCGTCAATCATTAACCGAAACTGCCTCCGTTAATATCGAGCAGCGTTCACTTGAAACCTTAGAAGTACATGCACATAAAATGAAGAAATACTGCATCCATATCATTGCATACGTACATACGCAACTACGCACACGCACGTACACGCAACGTCTCATTAAAATATCTTTAAGCAAGTTGGTTCAAACTTTTAATTGACACAAGCTCAAAATGCTAAATTCTATTACTGGATAATTATATGCCACCTTCAACATCAGAGCTGCTCTAAAATTAGTAATGTAAAGAGTGTGACATTTTTCTATACTTTTTACCTTTTGAGGTGATTTTTTCAGGGAGAAATATTTCTCTTCCTAAAGCCCTAATAATTCATTAGAGCCCGGTGCGGCCTTGACCCTGCGTGAACTTGTTAAATTAATGATAAACTATGTATGATTTAATTCGCTGGGCCATGCGCTTTTGCCATACCAAATATAACAGAACAACGTTATAGCAACAAGTGGTAATTGACAATCTTGTACGAACTCAAAATATACTTTTAAGAATGAATATACTCTTGAAACAATACTTTGAGATGAAACATAATTATTCAATTATATTTTTTGCTATATACTCGTATACGAATATTTATTTTTCTGAACTCTTCTTTATTCCAAATCACACCATCAAGAATGGTAATCATTCCATAGAAATTTATTGTTTCAAAAAGACCAAAGATATAGGAAACTAGATATAACACAGAGAAACCTATTGGGCCCTAGAAGCTGAAAATAATTACGCTCGTAAGGTTGGGCCTAGGAAAGGAAATATATAATAAGCGTCCGAAGTTCCTCAAGCAATCAGTTCTCGAGTTCTTGCCCTGTAATGGTTTGGGATGTAACTGAAATACCATATGAGCATAGGCTGTAAATTTGCAGAAATTTAAAGAGATAACCTAATTTTTAATTCACGTGTTCTGTGTCCCTGTTTCTCTGAGAGACAGTGTGGAGATCTCGATTTCATGGATCATCAGCGGGAGCAATTAAGCAAAATGACCAGTTTATGAATTGTGGCCAAAAACATATAGGCAGCATGATATCCGAAAACCACTACTATGTACTCTGTTGACTTTGGTTGTTAAACTATAAACACGACAATCTTCAGACGCAAGACGTTACAGAGCAATAATTGCAGCCTTTTGAACAAAATAAATACAATTCAGGTATCCCAGGAATAACAGGTTCCCAGAGTATTGAAAATTCATACGATCTTGATTTCCAGTACAATCAACAAGTGCATTATATCAGATGTCACAAAGCTGTACTCCATAAATTTTGTGTTCCGGATGTCACTTTTTTTTTTTTTTTGTTACCCAAGCAAAAAGAAATCGCCTGCAAATCTCTGTACTGTGAAGGAACAGAGTATGACGTATAAATGACCTGCTTGACAACTTGATGCTTCTCATACCTGTGTTCAGGTTATCTATTCACAGAATCAACAGCATACACACATAAATATCAATTTGATAGCAAGGCATGTGGCATTATTAAGTGCGAAATCAGTAACCTTAGAGTAAAGGTGGCGATGTTACAAAACTAATTTCAGTGTCACTAGGTGTGAAAACTTATATTTTGCCTTCAAGGAGTTATTTTCATATGTACAGTCCCTGAACTTCAGACCACAGGTAACTGTGATTTTTAATCATCCAACTGAATCTGAAGGTATCTAAGCTACTGTATTTATCATATTAACAAGATGAAATGACACCATGAACGTATCCTTTGCCAGTTCGTCAATTGCCTCCCGATATTCAACACCAGTCTCGAGATGATACAATAATCTAGTTCATGGCTATCAACTTATCAACCTTGAATTGATGGGTAATTATTCATAACGTACACATAATTTTACATTACGAAGCACTAGAGATACTGGATCGATTCTGCGACAATATTATACCCGATGTGTATTATACCCGATGTATATATATATATATATATATATATATATATATATATATATATATATATATATATATCTGTTATAATATATATATATATATATATATATATATATATATATATATATATATATATATATATATATATATATATATATATATATATATATATATATATATATATATATATATATATATATATATATATATAGTGTACAGCGTAGACGAATCTACTGTACACAAGATTCCAAAGTTCTGATGTATCTGTGCCAGCAAACGCGAATTCATTCATGTTTGATACAGTTAAAACATTCTTAAATTTGCCAAACTGAAAATTAAACATCCTTTTTAGGTAAGAGAGAGAGAGAGAGAGAGAGAGAGAGAGAGAGAGAGGGTAAAAGTCATAACTATTAAAACGTGAATTTTGTAGTCATTTACTACCAGGGTCAGAAAAAACAATTAATGGCTATGATGCTTTAATAAAGAAAATCAGTATATTTCAATGTTTTAGGCAGTACACAAGTGAATGATGAGATCGTACATTAACAAGACTAAAATAAAAAAAAAAACCCATTTCCTTCTCATGTAATTTAATCGTACAATCTCCATCTGGTTATATATTAGTTCATTTGTTTTCGTAAGCTTCTTATGTTTCGCTTATTTTTTATTTGCTTTACTTATCTATTTTAATGTAATTTTCATATAATTTTTTTGTCATTCAGTCTTGCTGCCCTTTTCTTTAAGCATGTATTCTTGTTAAAAATAAAAACATAAATAATTATGACATTCATAAAATATCATGAGGAAAAACTAAAATCTAGAACCAGCGGCTACTATTTTAACAGAGAGATGGATAACTAAAAACTTAATCCCGAAGAAAACGTGAAAAACACGCGTGGAAATATTCCTCTGGCATTTTCCCCATTACCTATGCAAAGGGCCACAACCATTCATCATGCACACTTCCTACGAGCAGAGCAATTTCGCGTCGTCTGCTGCCACCATCACGGGTCAACTGATCTATTTAACACGTCGGTTGAGCCTCAGCCAAAATCCATTGGACTCGCTATTCCCAGACTGAGCTATCCATACATCATTTCACACTTCATTACCATGATGGAACCTACAGTCGAGTCCTCCTAAACGTTCCGATAAAAGTTGCAAATACTCACAAAATATAATCCTATGACCTTCAGCTTTATTTGTGAATTTAGCCTTATTTTTATCGTCCCTTCTTTTTTATGATAATGACAGATTAGTTAATCTTCTTAATAATAATGACAGATTGTTTAAATTCTTTTAATGATAATGACAGAGTAGTTACATTTTTTAATGATAATGACAAATTAGTGAATGTTTTAATAATAGACTGTTTACATTTTTTAGTGATAATGACATATTAGTTACTTTTTATAAATACACAGATTGGTTACATTCTTAAATGATAATGACAGATTCGTTACATTTTTAATGATAATAATAGATTGGTCACATTTTCTAGTGTTAATGAACGGTTAGTCAATCTTTTTAATGATAATGACAGATTAGCTACATTTTTTAATGATATATATATATATATATATATATATATATATATATATATATATATATATATATATATATATATATATATATATATTATATATATACATATATAAAAGTTGTTCTACCCTACACGTAAACGGTGTTACCATATGTATATTGTTAATTATAACAAATATACTGTTAATCACTATCACTTTATTCATCCCTGAAATTCATTCTTTGTCCTGAATCAAATTCACCATTCAAAATCTTGACGAAAAATATGAATTGAACCCCTTAATACACATCACTAAAGTCACAGTAATATTTACATCACAGGAAAAAACGTTCGAATGGGTCTGAGACAGAAGGAAGAACAGAAACTAAAGACGTGCTCAGTCCTAAATTTCTTAAATCGATAAAGACCCAGTCCAAGATAGATCCATATATAAAGGCTATAAATATTATTGTAGAGTTATGGTTGAAGCTAAGGCTTCTTATGTAAGTCTGTGGGCAATCACTTTGGCCAGTTGCACACGACGGGCAATAGTAATATGACAAAAATTCATAATCGCCTAAATCAATCCTTTCTCTCTCTCTCTCTCTCTTTCTTTCTCTC
>NC_089743.1:63539613-63614613 GCF_040412425.1 Macrobrachium rosenbergii
ACAACCGGGAACTTCTTTATTTGCCTATTGCGTAATACCACTCAAACACCGTCAATTTGTATTCTTATATTTCAACTTATCTCTTTAAAGTGAATACGAAATTAGTTATAACGTACTTGGATAAGTAATGTTGGAATTAAGTCAAACTGACAATTAACTGACATTATTCACTGGTTAACTTTATCAAGATTATAACCTCAACAATTTTATGCCCGAGTAAGACTAGACACCTTATTTCTGGGTTGTGAAAGTATATGAAGTAATCTGAATATACTTGATATAATCAGGTATATATACTGTAAATATTTTTCTATGCATGGGGTCAACCTAAGCAAACAGAAGGTGCAGTTTGGTCATAACAAATGAATGTCAATGTCTTCATCCAACTGAACAACAATAACAGTAATTAAATGATTTACGAAACAGAGGTTGTCAAGCCAAGCACTAGGAAATTTCAGCCATTCAGCACATAAAAATAGTGAAAATAGGGAGTTCAAGTGGTTGGACTGTAAGATCAAGATATCCGGAAAACAAAAGAAATGAAGTGCAAAGATCTGAAGGTGGAACTGGGAGAAAAGCTCACAGTTCCACTAAGAAGTAACAATTAGAAGTATTGGACTGAGGAAAGGAAGCAGAAATGGACGTAAAAGGCTAAAAAGTGAGTACAGCTAAGGGCTGAAGGGACGCTGCAAACACCCTTTAGTACTGCCTAAAATGCATAACGTGAGGTGCACTGAGGGCACTTCACACTACAGGAAATATAATAGTGACAACCCTGATAGTTATGATATTCCCATCAATGACGTAGAGAAGTACTTATTCGAAAATTAGAACCACGACAGCATTGGAGGCACCTTTCTGACGTTACCCGCAAGGTGAGCATGCCATAAAGCTACTTGTTCACAAAAGCCAGACATAGGACATTATCAAAGACACTAATTACGATAGCCAAGTGACTTAGTCACTGATAAAAGCCTGAAACACAATAGCATCTAAACAAAATACTTTATTCTTATGAACGACCCAAGGGACTACTGTGCTTATTTACAGGCACCAGAAAGACGATACTGTTCAGAGACAATAATTGTCTCACTAAGTCTTCAATCTTTATACCATAAATATCAAGTAGCTAGGACATATCACTTTCGAATATTGATGCACTTTCTCAAGCTCAAGAAATAGGAGCAGACAGCTAGAGAATATATCAATTAGGGACCAAAATAGATCAATTTGTTTAAGACTAACAGAAAATGAATAGCACCAAATAAGATGGAAAAATCTCATTTATATTTATAATTTAGAATTCTGGGTAGGCACAATGAAAACAAAATGTCTTTGAAGCGGTAATTGAAGAGAAAATGACACAGCTCAAAAAACGATACATTTAAAAGTTTTCAAAATGTAAAGGCACAATTTTTTGCCATTTACAAACAAAACACTGTAGTAAAATAATGAAAATTAACTAATTAATTCTTTTAAAAAATTTATTTCCTATGTAACTCATATTAAGAATACAGATTATATCTTATGCAACTTATATCAAAATATCATTTATATCTTATGCAAGTTACATCAAGAAATCTTAACAAATTCAGCAACCAAGGAAACATGAGTTTGACTGAATTTTTGCTTTGGTTATCTGAGGTGATGTTGAACTTCAATACAGCACACTTCAGCGAGATTAAGGTTCCAAGAAAAAAAAAAAAAGAGGTATAAAGGTTTCCTTCTTCTTTTATCAAAGAATGAGGGCTCTCCCATCTCTTTGGAAGCCTACTAATCTATTTTGTACACATTGAAGATTGTTTTTCATTATATACTTATACAGACATTAAAAATTCATCAAACAACTTCCTACTCTGTTATCTTCTTGTAGCGCTTCGCTGTTTGATACTTTCTTTTTTTTATATTTAAAAGGAATAAAGAATGAATGAAGGTAGGATAAACAATACGTGAAATGTTTTTCATTTTTTCATAATGATAGTGGGAGCGTTTTTTATTTGTTTCATAATGATATAAAACGGTTTTAATGTTTCATAACGATAGGGGGAGCGTTTATAACTTGTTTCATAATGATGGTGGGAATATTTTTAATTTGCTTCATAATGACAGTGGGAACGTTTTTAATTTGTTTCATAATGACATTGGGAACGTTTTTAATTTGTTTCATAATAATAGTGGGAACGTTTTTAATTTGTTTCATAATGATATTGGGGACGTTTTTAATTTATTTCATAATGACAGTGGGAAAGTTTTCAACTTTTTTCATAATGCTAATGGGAACGTTTTTAATTTTTATAATGATATTGGGAACGTTTTTAATTTGTTTCATAATGGTATTAGGAACGTTTTTAATCTGTTTCATAATGACAGTGGGAACGTTTTTGTCTCATAATGATAATGGGAACGTTTTTAATGTTTCATAATGGTAGTGGGAACGTTTTTAATTTGTTTCATAATGACAGAGGGAACGTCTTTAATTTGTTTCATAATGATATTGGGAACGTTTTTAATTTGTTTCATAACGACAGTGGGAACGTTTGAATTTGTTTCACATTGACAGTGGGAATGTTTTTATTTCATAATGATAGTGGGAAAGTTTTAAAGTTTATTCATAATGATAATGGGAACGTTTTTAATTTGTTTCATGGTGATAGTAAGAACGTTTTTAATTTGTTTCATAATGATATTGGGAACGTTTTTATTGTTTCATAATGGTAGTGGGAACGTCTTTAATGTTTCAAAATGACAGTGGCAACGTTTTTAATTTTTTCATAATAAGTGGGAACGTTTTTATTTCATAATGACAGTGGAAACGCTTCTCTTTTATTTCATAATGATGGTGGGAACGTTTTTAGTTTGTTCCATAATGACAGTGGGAACGTTTTTAACTTGTTTCATAATGATAGTAGGAACGCTTATTAATTTGTTTGTAATGATAGTGGGAACTTTTAATTTGTTTCATAATGTCAGTGGGAACTTTCTGTTTTGTTTCGTAATGAGGGTGGGAACGTTTTTAATTTGTTTCATAATGATAGTGGGAACGTTTTTGTTTTGTTTCATAATGACGGTGGGAACGTTTTTAATTTGTTTCATAATAATAGTGGGAACGTTTTTAATTTATAATGATAGTGGGATCGTTTTTATTTTATTTCATAATGATATTGGGAACGTTTTTATTTTGTTTCATAATGATAGTGGGAACGTTTTTATTTTGTTTCATAATGATAGTGGGAACGTTTTTAATTTGCTTATAATGACAGTGGGAACGTTTTTAATTTGTTTCATAGATATTGGGAATGTTTTTATTTTGTTTCATAATGATAGTGGGCATGTTTTTAATTTGTTTCATATTGACAGTGGGAACGTTTTTAATTTGTTTCATAATGATAGTGGGCATGTTTTTAATTTGTTTCATATTGACAGTGGGAACGTTTTTAATTTATTTCATAATGCCAGTTGGAATGGATCTAATTTGTTTCATAGTGATAATGGAAAGTGTTTAGTTTGTTTCACAATGATAGTGGTAACGTTTTTCATTTGTATCATAATAATAGTCGGAACGTTTTTCATTTGTTTCATAATGACAGTGGAAACGTTTTTCATTTGTTTCATAATGATATGGGATCGTTTTTAATTTGTTTCATAATGAGAGTCTGAACGTTTTTAATTTGTTTCATAATGACAGTGGGAATGTTTTCAATTTGTTTCGTAATGACATGGGAACGTTTTTTATTTGTATCATAATGATAGTCGGAACGTTTTTCATTTGTTTCATAATGACAGTGGGGACGTTTTTAATTTGTTTCATGATGATATTGGGAACGTTTTTAATTTGTTTCATAATGATATTGGAAACGTTTTTAAATTGTTTCATAATGACAGTGGGAACGTTTTTAATTTGTTTCATAATGACAGTGGGAATGTTTTTAATCTGTTTCGTAATGACATGGGAACGGTTTTAATTTGTTTCATAATGATAGTGGGAACGTTTTTAATTTATTTCATAATGACAGTGGGAATGTTTTTAATTTGTTTCATAATGATAGTAGGAACGGTTTTAATTCGTTTCATAATGATAATGGGAGCGTTTTTAATTTGCTTCATAATATCAGTGGGAACGTTTTTAATTTTTTTATAATGATAGTGGGAACTTTTTCATTTGTTTCATAATGACAGTAGGAACGTTAGTTATTTTGTTTCATAATGATAGTGGGAACGGTTTTAATTTGTTTCATAATGATACTGGGAGCGTTTTTAATTTGTTTCGTAATGATAGTGAGAACGTTTATAATTTGCTTTTTTAGAGATAAAGTGTTCACATCGACAATTCGGAGCATTTCTTATGTTAAATCATTTCGTTACCGTTATGGAGATGATGAAATACGAAAAAGACATCAGAATTGCAAACATTTCTATCTAGTTTTCTAAAGTAACAGATCTCGGAAGCAGATGATGCTAATATCCAGTTGTGCAGTTTCAAATGCGCCATGCAGCAATGACAAAACAAAACGCAAAGAACAAAGAAAAACAGGATATTAGTAAAGAGGCGCAATCTTTGGAAGGCTAACAATGTAAAAAGCTGGTATCGTATAGTTAATCAACAATATACGAGTACAGTTACTTCTCTTACCTGGAGGTTTTTTGAAAAATAACATGTCAAATCTTTATTACATCCCCTTTCGCAAGTATAACGATAATTTCTGCGTAGCATATCAAGTTCGGGATAGTAGCACAAGATGAATATTTTACGTGATGCGCTTAACAAATTATTAAGAATATATAGAGTAAGGGAAGTGAAAGCTGAACAGTTTCTATAACTGGAGAAAGCTCTTTGTCAAAGAAATTTCTTCGTATAGAACTTGTGTAAATACACGAGGTACTAGTTATCAAAACGTCTAGTTATAAAAGAACTTCCACTCTTGGGATGTCACCCTTTTATTTTTGGCTTTGCTTACCCAGATAGTTCATCTGCATTTTGACGACACCATTAACTCTACAGAGGATAATTTCACTGCGATACATAAAAAGAGTAAAGAGAGGAAACTCTACCCAAAAGAATAATTTGAACCAGAAATTTACCTAGCGTATGTTAAGGGTTACACTCACTGGAATACGTAAATTCTTTCCTGCTCAAATGACCTTTACTAACACCTTCAAGGATGTAAAAAGCCCTTCCATCCTTTTCTCATGAGATACACAATTGCCAAGACCTATTTTGAAAGGAGCAAACTTTCTGCTAGTTGATCTCCACTACGCAGAAATGGAAAAGAAAAATTCCAGCTCAACTTCGATATTTTTCCATCGGTTCCGAAAAAAAAACTTTCTTATGTAGGTACAAGAATGGACGCCGACGATTTCAGAGTGTTATGCCGTACTGAACATGAATTATTTGAAAACTACTCGACGAAAAACAATCAGGGCTACACAAACTGACATTGCAATATTAGTACAGATCTACCTTGCTTCCTACTCTGTTAACTTACCACACAATAATAAAAAAAAAACCTACTTTTTTACTTACAAAATATTAAAGTCTGATCGTCTCTTATCTTCAATTCTCGGCGAACAAGAGGGACGAGGTCATAAAGTAGATGATACTATACACATAATCTAAAGAAAATATGAAAAGAAAAACTTAGTGTTTGCTTTAAAAAATTGGCTTTGAATTAAGCTATATTTTTGTGTTTTTAAAACTTACGAAATTTATCATTTGAAGCTTCACAAAATAATTACGGTAATTTATACAAATACCAAAGATCTTAAGAGAAAACTTATTCAGCAAAATTCTTTGAACAAGCTACAACAAGTCAAGTTAAAAGACGTTAATTTTCTTGATAAGAAAACTAATAAATCAATAAGTAACTCATCCAGCGCACAAAATACTCACCATTAAAACAAAGATCCAAATTTCGCTCCTCCCGCCGACTCCTTCGCGTATGCGAGCTTCAATAAATTCATATCATAGAATTCACCTTTCATATTATGGTAATATCGTCATTCAACTGGTATTCCGGCCGGCCGTTCCTCTTGCAGTCGAACGAATTCGCTTCTAAACCGGTCTCCTCTCAAAATTCATTCGCCGCTGAATTTCAATTCCTTGAAATTGAAATTACGGGTGAATCTACGCCGAAACTTCGGCGATGAACCCCGGCGCTAACTTGCCGCTTTCAAGGTCATTTAACCCGAAATTTTAATTCATTAGAGGTGAACTTAAGTGCTGAATGGATGCACAAACTTTTCGCGTGAACCCAGATACTAACATCCGTTACAGTGATTTAACATTGGAACTTTAAGAGGATATATATGCGCGCAAGAATGTTTTAAATTGCATACTGTGAAAATTCATTAAAAAAGAAAGAGAGAAAGAAAAAGACGGTCTTACAAATCACTTTGCGCTTAGTCAAACTTGTTTGGTAAGTAGGCTTTCAACAACATTTGGAAACACTGTGCAGATACAGAATGGAAACTGTTAACGTTACGTTCTAAAGTTTGATTTTCGTATAAAAAAAATTACCTTACTGCTCACATACCTTGGACGAGTCCTTGCTAATAATGTTGCTGATTTCAAGCTATCCAGAACGATATTTGGTGGTTCACTTAAAAAATTATTATTTGAAATAACAAGAAACATTATTAACACGTCAGTGAGAACCAAAAATATCTCTTGCTATGTTTAAAAAAAAAAAAGCTTTGTAATGAATCGTAACCATTCGTAAGAATTATATTTTAGCTCATAGAGGTAGTCAGTAAATACCAACGATATAATAACTTGGATTTTGATACTTCAACACAAGATTTGGTTCGATCTGAAAATACCTTGTCTAATTAGATCGTCAATTCACCTGGTTTGTCCTTGACATGCAAGTTTAATTATAAAGACATTATTAATGAAGTGTTCGATGCCACACGATAGTATTTTATTTCTGCCAAGGAAGAATTTTGACTGAATGGTAAATGTTGCGGCCAAATGTGACAAAACTGAACAGTTCTAAAATACAAAAGGTAATTTTTGAAAGCAAACCTTCTTGACAATCATTCTTTTAAGTTTTACAAACGCACAAAAATAAATCGATGAATTCCGAAGTAATAATTCGCTACTGGGCATCACATAACATTGCGATGATTGATTTAGCAATGAAATTATAACAAAATCAGATGTTAAAGCTTTGTAGGACGTGCAACATTTACAATAAATAAGAAGAGGAGTAAATCTGCAGCGCTTTTACGCTTCAACCGACACTGACGAGTTTAGATACTTAGCCTTCAATGTTTTGTTATCGTTCTGAATAACTTGTGTTTTATACCAAGTGCTCTTGGAGTCATAAGTGGCTAAATATAATATATAAACTTTTAACTCACTATAATCAAAAGCAAACCTATAATGGCCCATAAAAATTACATAAATCCATAATAGGTATATATGGCATGAAATCAAACAAGTATGTCATCACTAGATAACGGAAACAGCACAAATATGAAAGCAAAAATACTTTGCAACAGAAATCTAACATGCAACATCAGTTTTACAATATTTTCTACATGCTACAAACTACAAACAAAGCACAAAATTATATTAAAAATAACACCTTATAGGAATAATGATTAGACAAAGAATAACACTGCACAAAACCTATTTAAACATCAAAATACAAGAAACATCATTCACGGTTTTTCCCAAGTAACCCCATTTCATAAAAACCCACAAACCTAGTGACGTAACGAACCTCATACACAGTATAAGGCACTGTGTAATAATAACAAGTGAAAAACTTTCGCACAGTCCTGCCGAGAAGAAAGGTTTGTGTTGTTCATGATTCACAGCATAGACTTTGGTATTCTTATTAATTAAATAGCAAAGTTTGGTGGAGTTTCCCAGTGCCAGAAGAAAGTTCTCAGTACCTTCATGATTTTCGTAGCAAAGTTTTTTGGCTTCTCCCAGTTTCATAGCAAAGTTTTGGTGTGGGTCAAAATTCCTCATACACAGTAATAATCTGACATATAAAATATATCACAAGGAACCTATTCATATCAAGATATAAATTATAATTATAAATAGCCGCAGCCGCATGAGATACATAAAAATGGAAACTAAATGGACTCCAATTGCCTTTGGTATAAAACTCCTTACCTGCCGAAGAAAGCATCTGTAATAAAAAAAAATAAAAATTTCATTAGAATCAAATTATCTGATTAGGGAAGACTGGAATCTCAATGATCAAATTAAACTTCAGAATTCTGTTACATGCTGAGTAATCAAGTTAAACAAAAAAGTAAAATTACGAAAAATTTAATAAACTGTTTCTCCAGTTTGGAAACTTACACAAAATCAATATTGGTGAGCAACTGGTTAGAAATAAATCACGATAAGAAATGGAATACGAGCGTTCTGGCGCGCGCGCACACACACACATACACACAAATACATACATAAATCTGTACATATATATGTGTGTATATATATGTATACACACATACATATGCATAAACATTTGTTGGTCAGTTGATTTTATGCACTCCCAGTGCTTCCAGTGAGTATTAAAGGACGATTAATTGAGTATCTTCTCTTCACTCAAGAGCCCTGGCGGAATGCACGTGGCTGACCAGTTGCTCTCATGTTCCCCAAACCACTCTTGAATTGTTCTTTGCTGAGCAGTCGTTCTCACGCTCCCCCGGAAAAGAGCTCTTGGTCGATCAGATGTTCATGTGCTTTGGCTATTCTGTAATCCTTGTGCTCTCATATATATACATACATACATACACATACAGACACACACATTATATATATATATATATATATATATATATATATATATATATATAATATATATATGCATATATATGAGCAGATATACATATATATCAAATATATATATATATATATATATATATATATATATATATATATATATATATATATATATATATATATATATATATATATATATATATATATATATAATATATATATATATATATATATAATATATATATATATATATATATATATATATATATATATATATATATATATATATATATATATATATATATATGAGAGCACAAGGATTACAGATTAGCCAAAGCACATGAACATCTGATCGACCAAGAGCTCTTTTCCGGGGGAGCGTGAGAGCGTCTGTTCAGCAAAGAACAACTCCAGAGTGGTTTGGGGAACATGAGAGCAACTGGTCAGCCACGTGCACTCGCCAGGGCTCTTGAGTGAAGAGAAGATATTCATATAATTGTCCTTTAATGCTCAATGGAAGCACTGGGAGTGCATGAAGTCAAATGAGCAGCAAAGAACACTACTCTCTTTCTTGAGAGCACACAAAGGTAACCTATAAGACAAATGTTGTAGCATCTGAACAAAGGGATAAAATGTAAGATTGCAAAACTGTCGAAGGGTCCTTACCTCCAATCACCCTTGGGCAAGCTAAACAATATCATTAAATTGCTGTTAATAGAATGGATGCAATTATTCAGTATACTAACATATAAATGTATATGCATATGTATGTGTGTATGTATTATATATACATACATACATGTAAATATGTATACATATATTTATATGCATATATATAGTGTATATATATACATATATATACACATATATACATATACACAGTCAAAAAGAAGTACCAAAATCAAGCACATATGTACATCGAGTAAATACGGATTAAAGGGCTTTCAAATAAAGCCTTAATTTGGATCCATGAAAAAAGACTGAAGGTCAAAAGAATGAGAACCTACTCTTTTATGAATTATTCATCTTCGTCTCTTAAGTTAATAGTTATTATCGTAACAAGTACTCGCGGTAGAATACTGTAATGAGGTCGCGAAATCTGTCTTACATATTCGTTTCGGTGCACGTATTCTAAATTCTCTGAGACTATACAAAAAAGAAAATATAATTCCTTGTTTTGCTTCACATCGCTATCTTCCATCCGAAGAATTTGCCTCCGATTATTAAAATAAATAAATTATCGTTTACTTGAATGTGTCAAAACAAGACACTACGTATAATTACTCAGCGTAACAAGTTTATTCTGAGATCAACTCTGCTTCACAGCAGCAACCTTTAGGCAAAGCCACGACCTCTCTAGCGTCATCAACGGAGCAACACTATTTAAAAGTAACAAACTTACTACTTGCTTATTCAAAGTGGTTCTCTGAATGGCCGGGGTGACTTGAACTTCGCTTACCTTTGGGGACCGCAAATTTCGGCTTAAGTATTCATGAATCGCGCTTATCTCGAACGCCTGCCCTGACACCTACAAAGATAGCCGCGCTTACCTAAATTTTCCGAGGGCGTGGATAGGATTCTGTAATCCGGACACCACTGGCACCTGCGGGCGCTTGAGGACCTGCCCAACGCGGTTGCAGTGAGCACAATCAAAATAAGCAAAGAACGTTTTCATGTGTGTAGTCAACTACACTGAACATAAATACTATACTGGTACAAACAGGAACTCAGTTGATTCATCACCAGTAATCACAAACATAGAGCTACAAATGTCGTTTAATATGCAATTCGCTCTACCTAGGTAATAATACCGAAGTGGAAATGTAACTGATAGGTGGTTCGTCACCTGGCAGATTCGATCCCTAGGTGACGAACCAATTATCAATTATAATCACCACTCGGTATTATTTCGGAGGTAGAGCAAATTGCATGCTAAACGACATTTGTAGCTTAATGTTTGTGAATATAAAAAAAATAGTACGGTGATGTGATAATTCATAAACTATAATAAAATAATGGTAATTTTTAAAACCTAAAATCGTTTGCATCGAGAAATGAAGCTCTGGCATTTTGCGAACACCCTTGCCAACGTCTCAGTTGAGGTGAGATGATAATAGAAGCGAGGTAAGTATGCAATACCTAATTAAAAGGGAAGGGAAAAGACGAATGAGTTAGACAGACACACGAAGCAATATATAAGCACCTCTTGGTTCTTCAAACAGGAACTTGGACATGCACCTAAATTCAGTACCATCACTGTGAGAGAGATAATCATCAGCAGATAAACCTCAATTACACAACAGCAAGGTATAACTCGAAAAATAACAAAAAGTAACAACACTGTATAAAAATAAGGACAATAATAAATTTTCGTGAAAATAAAACAATCAGTAGTTTTAAAAAATCCCTAGGTAAAATATCTTATTCCGGGTTCTTCATTTACAAATCTTGGTCAAAGTTTACCACATAATTATCGCGGTTAAGATGAAACTTGCAGAACTAATAGCATTTCATAATCAACAACTAATTAACCTGCTCGATATTTTAAATGATAAAAACATTAAACATATCACTGCGTTTCCCTGGCTAGGGAATGCTCTGTACTAAATGAGAATATTAAAATATTGAGGACATTGTAGAATGTTCCTAGACAACTTGAATGAAATAATCATGAAGCACTCAATATTTTCTTGGTTTCTGCAGTGTTAGTAACTTTTCCTTTCCTATTTACAAACAAGCAACTTCGCCAACAACTTACACGATTGCGATTGTATGTTTACATGTTAAACTGGCACCCATACCGAGATATCCAGACAGACCTTTGCATTCTCATATAAAAAAAAAAAATATCAAACTTTAGTAACCTCTATATTTCTGTTTTTCATTTGCGCAAAACAATGTATCGTAATTTGTGGGGAAAAGGGTGACAACGATTAAAAGTTATTCATTATCCCAGTGTGTCTGGCTGTGAAGCTGTGTCCCAAGAGAGAAATAAACAGGTTATATAAAACTCCACTGAAATGTTTTGCATAAATTTTCTCCCGAGGGGTTATTCAAAGAAAATGAAAATGGACATCAGTGAATAAGCCAGTATCCAAATTTATACTGTAGCAATTTTTGACCATTTGATTGCATAGTCTGTAAAAAAGAATTATCAGTCTCAATGGTAACTGTATTTGAAGAATTATGAAAATTTGCTATCTAGTAATCATATGTCTGTTGTGATAACGTATTGCAATATCTAAATATTCATGCGCCATATCTTCATAAACATTAGGCTGAGGCTATGTCAAACGACAGCCATATTTCGCTCCTTACAATTTCATCTTTTTCAATAATTTGCCCATACGCGACAATAGTCTTTTTTCATGGTATGTTGTTAATAAGTATTTTGACGACGATCTAACCTTTTTCATTTCAAAGGAAACTAATTTATGATCTTGATTCAGATTTTCATTTTAATTTATCAAAGCAGTGCATGCACTTCCATGATTATGGCACCAGTTTACTGATACATAAATGTGGAAAGAGCGCCAAAACTTATTATTTCCAAGCCCTACAACAAAGTTGGCAGAAAAATATTAGTATCCAGAGAAAAATACAGATGCAAATTGTGCGCGGTCATTAAACTGAAACTGAAAAATTGAATGCCATGAAACTAGAAGAAAAGAGGAAACGAAGCTGGGATATCTGAAACTCCATTTCAGAAGATCTGCAAGCAAGGAGTGATAGGGAGTCCACATTTTTGGAAAGGTGGTGTTCGTCAGTGCTGATGAGTGGAGTTAAACGATGGTGTGCTTAATTGCCTATTCTTCTTAATAAATCTTCCAATATGTTCTGAGAGGAGAAAATGAAACTGCTGTTCTGATTTCCAGCGTAAATTGCGCTACAATAGTGATGCTTGTATCCTTGAACTGTAGATGACTGCAGCCCAGTAGTTGCCATCACACCTTGAACCTGAAGAACTTTTGTAAAGTTGCTTTTGGTTTTAAATTTACTCTGTGTATTTGATGGAGTTGTCTTCGACATGTCCTTACCATAAATCGTGAGATAATAGTAAATGGTAGTGTCAGCTGAAAACTACGAAAAAGAAAAGCTGGGAATGCGCGGAGATTTGTGAGAGACGAAGCACAGGAAAGGCACGAGTGATCCTTTATGTCACACGGCGTTGAAGGCGACGATGATGATGTATTTGATGTTAGAATTCCTTCGATAGGTTTTGTGAAGGTTTACTCTAGTCGGAAATACTCTTGCCAACGAATTTAAGAGGAAAGTGCATGACCAGCCTGAAAGCATTGGCTGTTGTAAGTCTTGGAAATAATTAGTTTTGGAGTTCCTTCCGTATTTACGTATCAGTAAAATGGTCTCATCATCATGGAAGTCCATGCATTGTTTTAATCAAGTAAACTAAAATTCTAAACTAAGACCATAACTTAGTTTCCTCTGAACTGAAAAAAGGGCTAAATCGTCGTCAAAATCCTTATTAAATGCATACATCTTCATTGTTAAGTATATTATGCTGTATACAGATTTTAAATGTGACGTCAATATTCTTTTTAAGACTGTTCGAAGACAAAAAATGTAATCTTCGAAACTAGTCGCGAGAAATAAAGATGCGTTCCGTCCAATTGCTGGTTTGTTATATATATATATATATATATATATATATATATATATATATATATATATATATATATATATATATATATATATATATATATATATATATATATATATATATATATATAATGTGTGTGTGCGTGTGTGTGAGTGTGCGCGCGTCTTATTTTAAGTGAAGAAGTAAGAATGCAACAATCACAGAACTGCATTTTCAATTCTTTTTTATTTTCATTTTTGCTATGCATGTTCTACTTTTGGCATTCCTGGAATTTATTTTTGTCTTTTAATTTTATTTTCAAGTTATTTCCAATTAATTGAATGCACAGCTTCCTTGATAGAATACTTGATCTAGAGCTATGGACCTCAAAATAAATGAAATACAAACAGTGGTAATGAGGACAGAAAACGCATAAAGGGTTGAAATAACATTAGACGGAGAAAGGAACAACTGTACCCAATTATATCTTTCAAATATTCTGGAAAAATATCCAATACAGGTTCTCTTAAACTAGAAATTACAGATTGGTTAAAAAAGACAAATCAAAGTATGGGCAGCTGCATAAGATGTGAAATCAAATGGACTGAAATTGTTCACAAAAGTAAGATTATACATAAATTCAGTGAGATCTGTATCGTTATATGGACATGAATCTTAGAATGACGATGAAACAATATCTAATACATTATGTCGATTTGGTAAACAACTGATGATTTCCTCCAGAGATAATTTCCTTGAGCTATTATTGTACATCTAAACTATGTCATTTAATGTTATAAATCTAACTCTTGATAACACAATCCCGAGCCTCGACACTATATAACACAGCTGTCATTTTTTTATTTCTTTTTCTCTCTATTTCTCTTTAGTCTTTATTGCTTTTGGTTCCGCCCAGATTCTCATATGGAGGTGACAATTTAGATCGTAAAGCTATATGAAACTCTCTCTCTCTCTCTCTCTCTCTCTCTTCAATCTCAATAATATATATATATATATATATATATATATATATATATATATATATATATATATATATATATATATGTGTGTATATATATATGTGTGTGTGTGTGTGTGTGTGTGTGTGTGTGTGTCACATACACCGTGACATTTTTATATTCACTAAAACATTAAGCTACAAATGTCGGTGTTGTTGTCGGCTCCCACTGTCGGGAGTTCGAGTCTCCCTAGTGACGAATCGCTTATCACTTGCTATCCCCCTTCCGTGTTATTCCCGAGATCGAGAGAACTGCATATCAAACGACATTTGTAACTTAATAGACCGGCAGCCCAGACTGTTTATTCAGAGTTTTGAACACAAAAGGTTTGACCCCCTAGATAAGTAGTGCCTACCCCCAACATCTCAAAAATGTATTGCTGCCGGATCAGAACTCTGGCTTTTGCATCAAAAATGAACCCTAAAAACTGAAAAAAAAATGTTTTTTGTCAGAGTGAAAAACATATGCTTGAAACTTTTCCTAAACCTTCCTTGGAGTCCCCTGAACACAGAATGAGCAATGGCAGCAATGTCAAGGCTGGCTTTATGTTCGCCAGCAGCTTCCAAAGGGGGGTTCAAATTCACGGTTATTCCGAGTAAGGAACATATGCCTAAAACTTTCATAAAAACCTTCCTTGGGACCACATGAACTCTGAATGACCATTGCCAGCAAATTTCTCTCTGGCTTTCCACCCGCCAGCAAGCTTCAAAGGAGGCATGCAGTACAATTATGTGACAGCAGTGTATAAATATGAATGAAGTAGAAATTATTCTCTTTTAACATTGTATTTAGGAATGTATCATGACTAAAAGGAGGAAAAAATGGTGCATACTGATAAAAATCCAGATGTAACCAAAAACGTTCTCTATCAGTGCTGAGTTGTCGTCTGGCAGCAGGGTCAGGAAGTAAACTAACAGCTGATGCCGTGAAACTTGATGTCGTGTACTGGACGCCTAAGCTATAGATGTTGTTTTCACTGTAAGATAGGTAAGCTTTTGCCATTATTACTCCATAACATACAGCAGGAATGTATTTAGCATACATATCTATGTGAACGTAACTTGTAAATGATCGCACCGAGCATTTATCGCCCAGGAAAATAATTCTATGTGCCACTGTGATGTAGCTCTACAGTTTTGTGTATATAAAGAAATTGATTTGGCTTACACATGCTTCTGGGTATGCTTTGCACAGTCTGGCCATTCAATTGTACGGAGTGATTTGTAAATCGTGTAAAGTGTAAGCAATGGTAAGGCAAATTAGTCATTAGAAGTAATAAAACTGATACTGAGTAGAGGACATTTGGGTACTTTGTGAGCGGGAGACTTCAGTCAGGTGGCTGTGTGCGTTACAGTGATATGCGAAAGGTAGCATGAAAAGCAATATTATTTTCATGTGAAATAACGCAAGCAGATTCTTATGCAAAACAGTTATACTGCTATGACTATATATATGAAAGACAACAAGTTCTTGATGTATTATAATTATATGAAAGTTGAGTTTGCGGAATTGTGGCACCAGCGCGAGTTGTTTCCCGCCATTCAGGAGAGCATCCAGGAAAGCAAACTCAGCTCTTGAGAGTGAAACAGGACAACAAAAATATCAACACTCTCATAGAAGGAATGAAAAACACATGCAATCCTTTTACCATTGCCTCTAGTTCAGAACTCTATAACATATCCTCAGGAAAAGCAGCACAAGATGCTACGAGGGAATATCTTTTAGGGACCCTAAACAGAGGAAAGCAAATGAGACAGTTATTTGAGGCTGAATGTTTGGATGAGACACGGTTCTTAAAACGTGTACCGAGAATGAGGGTGATGAACTTTGCAGCAGAAAATGTCAAGCCTTCACGAACCATTAAGGATGCAAATACAGCAGAGGGAGTACGGGATGTCTTTGGCAGGATTCTCACCATTTCAGCAAGAACAAACAAGAATGTCAATCTTCGTCATTTGCTAAGCTTCCCAATTACCACTGTCCCACTGGCACTGGCAAACGCTGATGGCACCATTTTGAAAATTGACAAAGCTGCACTTACAAAGGTGTTGGAGAATTATCAAAATGTAGTCCTGGACTCCACTACTCTCCCAAACATCAGAGTGACAGTACTTGATGGTGGCGTCATCTTACACGACCGTGCTACAACACACCAGAGCCTCGTATGGGACAATGGTGCAAGATTTACTGGTAAAGGCCTGCTCTTTCCATGGAGAGGAAGTCCATATCATCTTTGACCAGTACAAGTCTCCTTCCATCAAAGATTACGAGAGAGAGCTTCGAGGAGGCATTCACCAAAAGTTTGTCATCACAGACTCTGACCAAGCCCAACGTCAGAGTGGAGCGACACTCCTGAAAAACACTTACTTCAAGGGAGAATTTTCCCGCTTTGTGATGACAGAATGTGTCAAACCCTGTTATGGGTCTGTAATTGGACAGAAAACAATATACATATCATATGGAGGAAAATGCATTAAGCTCAAGAATGATGAAAGCAATATGCTCCAAGTGACAAAACCAGATCATCTGCAAGCTGAACATGAAGAGGCAGACTCCCTTATTGCCTTCCATGTATCAAATATCCTAGAAGGGAATATAATTGTCAGATCATCCGACACAGATGTACTTGTGATCCTTCTTGGTTTACTGGGACAATATGAGTTTGGAGAAAATGTGATTTTAGATTGTGGATCTGCCAACCATAGTAGGTTCCTTGATGTGTCTCAGATGGCTGAAGAGCTGGAAAAAAAATGATGGTCTAACAGATGCCCTTCTTGGTTTTCATGCCTTACCTGGCTGTGATTTTACCTCCGCTTTCTTCCAGAAAGGGAAGATTAAGCCCTCCAGGATGTTAGAGGAAGACTTGAATGCCATCAGACACCTTCGGACCTTAGCATCAGATGAGGTGGACACTGAGGGAGTCACAGAGTTCATCTGCCATATGTATGTATGGATACTCAGGTATATAATAACATCAATGAATGACGGTTTATATAAAGCTTTCCTGAAGGTAACTGACTGTACTGTAGTGGGAAAGCAACATCTCTCAAAAATGTGAAAAAACTTAACTGTGCTTCCCTCCCTCCCTCCCTCCTTGTGAAAAGACAGCTTCACTGCATATCAAGCGTGCAAACTATGTTGCCAGGATGCGGACAAGGGCGGACACATCCATTCCAACTTGTGGCTGGAATCCTTGTGATTTTGGGTGGTTGACTACCACCAGTGGATTTCAACCCAAATGGTTTTCTGGCAGTTCCATTCCTGCAGAGTGCCTCTCCACACTGAACACTACGTCAGATATATCAGCTCACTCAGATAGTTTTGGGACTGGAGATGAGGAGCTGTCGGAAGATGCCTGGAGTGACGACAGCAATACTGATGAGGAGTAACATAAACAGAAGCTACATTTTTTTCCAGTCTGTGTGATTTTCCGTGCAGTTACTTTTTTGACAGCATCGCAGCATGGTATGTCTCATATTCAGAGCAGTTATATTTTGACAGCATTGCACAGCAATTAATGTTTACCCATATAATTAAATGAACATTTTCTTGTTTCCAGTAGAAAAAGTGCGCATATTTTTCTAAGATTACAGTTAGCTATTATGGTATAATTATGAGAAATTAAGCTGAGTTCATGAGGAATACTTTTTCCGCAGTTTCAGCTTTGTGTTCTTAACTCTGAAAAAATTGTAATTGAACCTCTGATGGATTTAGGAGTTGCTGGCGGGTGGAAAGCCAGAGATAAATTTGCTGGCATTGGTCATTCTGAGTTCATAAGGCCCGAAGGAAAGTTCGGGCAAGTTTTTAGCAATATTTCAGCCTTGTGTTCTTAACTGCGAATAAAAGTGAATTTGAACCTTCGGTCGATTTGGGAGTTGCTGGTGGGTGGAATGCCAGAGAAATTTGCTGGCAATGGTCATTCTGAGTTCATGGGGTTCCAGGGTGGTTTTTATGAAAGTTTTAGGCATATGTTCCTTACTCTGAATAAACGTGAATTTGAACCCCCCTTTGGAAGCTGCTGGCGAACATAAAGCCAGCCCTGACATTGCTCATTCTGTGTTCAGGGGACTCCAAGGAAGGTTTAGGAGTTTCAAGCATGTTTTTCACTCTGACAAAAAAATTTTTTTATTTTTAGGGTTCATTTTTTTATGCAAAAGCCAGAGTTCTGATCCGGCAGCAATACATTTTTGTGTTCAAAACTCGGAATAAACACTCTGGGCTCCTGCTCTATAATGTTTGCAATTACAAAAATGTTATGATGTATGTGATAAAAATTCATAAACAGCTATGTCAAAATGTATCAATCAGCTATCATGGTGGAGTTGACTGATATCGATTCTAAGTACAAAAGCCTGAATTCGACGGGCATATGTACGAAAAAGTCGGCATCAATTTATACCACTCTCGACAGTCGAATGGTAAAATATCGTCACTATTGTCATAAGTTCCCAGTGCCGGGAGTTCGAGTCTCCCTGGTCACAAATCGCTTGTAACTCCCCTTTGATTTTATTCCTGAGATTGAGTGAATTGGACATTAAACATGGGCACTTAATGTTTTCTATGTGTATATATATATATATATATATATATATATATATATATATATATATATATAATATATATATATATATATATATATATGTGTGTGTGTGTGTATGTATATATATATAATATATATATATATATATATATATATATATATATATATATATATATATATATATATATAATATATATACTGTATATGTATATAATATATATATATATATATATATATATATATATATATATATATATATATATATACATATATATATAAATGTATTGGTCAACTTTGAAAAACTGACTAATAACTTATCGAAGTACGTGGAAGCTGTAACTGGTATTTATATATAAACTACATACTTTCCGTTGAACATCTCTCAACACACATAACTTTTGAACAAATGTATCTTTCCTAGAAAAGGAAGTACCAAGCATCCATCTTTATATTCTGGGCCTTGTGAG
The DNA here is from genome assembly GCF_040412425.1 of Macrobrachium rosenbergii. NCBI lineage: Eukaryota > Metazoa > Arthropoda > Malacostraca > Decapoda > Palaemonidae > Macrobrachium > Macrobrachium rosenbergii. The sequence continues at coordinate 63,558,983 of NC_089743.1, forward strand.
ACGATCAAAGTCCCTAAACAGAACTGCAATTGTATATTCCTGAAGCAACAAACCCATGTTCAAAAAAAAACATAATTTTCGACACAAATAAAAAGATTAAAACACTTGTAGATTCAGTCTTCGACAACTGCCCCTTTTATTACGTCACTGTAAGCTAAGGCACTGCAAGTATAAGATGGAAAGCCTCCAACAATCCCCTTTAACCTCACCACAGCATGGGCGAGCAGATTTCCATCGCTCTCGATCTTGAATTTTGAGGTGAAGTAGCCCGGGGAAGATATCAAGGATACCTCCCCCCCCCCTCCCCATTTCTCCTTCCCTCCAGGAACCTCACTCTTAATAACATCGGGGTATTGACCCCCGCCCTATACCAGGGATAGACAAGCCGAGCGTGGAATTACGTTAAGTTCCCCCTCGCCCTCACCCCTCGTTTGTAAAGAAAATGGGATAATGCACAGGGTCCTTTTATATTTCGACGCTTTTGCTCTCACCCGTGTTAGCAAATGTGATGGGAGGATCTGGCACTGGAGTAAAAGGAGGGGCAACGGGATTCCACTTTAGAGGGACTGGATTTTTCCTCTCTCTCTCTCTCTCTCTCTCTCTCTCTCTCTCTCTCTCTTTTATTTCAAGGAACAGATACGCTAGGGGCGATGGGGTGGCACTAAACCTCAAACGACCTACGAGAGAGAGAGAGAGAGAGAGAGAGAGAGAGAGAGAGAGAGAGAGAGAGAGAGAGAGAGAGAGAGAGAACGCTTATGCAACACTGATGTCAAGTTACTAAATATTTCTGAGTCTCCAACAATACACGCTTGGTGATCTACCGTTACATCTTAGTTTATCCTAATAATCTAAGAATCTATAAAGTATTCCCAATTTCTGTTGTGGTCCTAGTCTATTTCTAAAATATATAGTGCTCCTAGTTTTGCATCTCCTGTCTACTGAACGTCATTTCAATGCAATGTATTTTTTTCCAAAAAGCACAAAGAGACAGGCAACTAAATACTCTTGCCTAAGCTATGGTCAAAGAAAACAGAAGGAAAGAGTAGGTATACTAAACACAACAGAAGCAAATGTTAGCCTTCTCAAGAGACTAAAAGTAACAGAATATGAGGAAAGGTGCAGCACGCAAGGACACAGCGCCAAAGCCAGATAGCAGCGTTAATGAGACAGTTGCCAAAAAGAGTTAAGCTGAGATCATGAACGATCCACGAAATACGAAATTTAGGCTGCAGAGTCAAGCACTGGGGCACTTTCAGCATTCGGCGTTTAAGGCATCGAAAAGGGCGTTGGAGTGGTTCGATAGCAAGATAAAGATCCAGAAAATAAAGAGAAGTAAAAGGATCTAAAGGTAAAAAATGGGAGACAACCACACAGCTACATGACAAAGTAACAATTACAGAGGTTGGACAGCTCGATTGAAGAGCAGCGGGACTGAAATGGAATTGGAATATAGAATTTAGGCCAAAGGCCAAGCGCTGGGACCTATGAAGTCATTCAGCGCTGAAAGGTAAATTGACAGTAAGAAGGTCTGAAAGGTGTAACAGGAGGAAAACCTCACAGTTGCACTATGAAACAATTGTTAGAGGAGGTGGAAAGTCAGCCTGAAGAAAAAGAATACGAACAGAGGTACAGAAAAAGGAATGAAATAGATTGCAGCTAGGTGCTGAAGGGACGCTGCAAAGAACCTTAAGTAATGCCTACAGTGCACCACCTGAAGTGCACTGACGGCACTAACCCCCGACGGGGCAACCGGAATGGAGGTAGAGTAAAAGATGAAAACGTTAGTATAAACACCTTTTACCATTGCCTAAAGTGTACCACGTGAGATGCACCAACGGCACTACCGTCTTGCAGGGAAGCTGAAATACCGATCTTCAAGCATTGTACCTGAAGTGGTGGTACAATTTTAGTGAAATTTGCTTAAATTTTATAGATTTTAGATTTTGGAAACTTCCGTTGATCTGGACTGGTCTTTCATAAATTTATTTCTATGCAAGCAATCAACAAATAATTCCATATTCTATGATTTTTATTCTTATTTTTCTAATGTGTGTAAGAGAGAGAGAGAGAGAGAGAGAGAGAGAGAGAGAGAGAGAGAGAGAGAGAGAGAGAGAGAGAGAGAAATTGGAGTTAAACCTTTGGACAAAAGCGAGAGGAATTTAGTGCTAAAGGAGAAAATGCAGAGCGCTTTCAGCCCGAAATTTACAAATCAAATGACGTACAGAGGGGAGCCAAAATCACTCATAATTTCTTTAGTAGTTCACTCATTACAGCAATCAAAGGAAAAGAACAAAACACAAAGTTCTTTCTCTTTCACTCTTTTAATTTTTTTTTCCCGTCTTTTTATTCCGTCTATTTTTCTTTCCCTGGAAGAAATAAGTGAAACTCCAGCGCACAACTTCGGAAGACAAAAGATGGCAAGGACAATAAAGTTACCTCAAAGAAAAAGAAGTTAGGATATTGCTCTAACAGCATAGGAGATATCTCTCTCAGAAATGTTGACGGCAAGGAGTAATTCAGTCTCTTGCCAGAGGAGAAAATATAAAATTACTGTGTTCAAGTGGGTATACTCGCACATATGAAGACTGTTTTTGTATACACAAAATACAATTAATATTTGTATACATCCATGTACATGCGTCCATAACGTAAATACTACATGCATAGATGCATACAGTTAAACCATTAAAGAAAAATGTAAATGTAGCCGCATCTGCCAATAATCAGAATCATATAATCATAACCCAACAAAAAAGGAAAAATTAAAGTATGGGAAATATTCTAACCTATTCCATAACAGCATTAAAACTACATGAAGATAACTCCGTCTAATCTGTAGATTATAATAAATTTATTATCATTATTTTCCTGAAGATGAAACGTATTCATATAGAACAAGCCTACAGGGGCCACTTACTTGAAATTCATGCGTCCAAAGAATATGGTGTTCGTCTGAAAGAAGTAACTAAGGGTAACAGAAAATACAGAAAGGAGAGTTCAGTTATCAGAAAAGAAAATTGACAAAAGAATAAATTAATAAAAATGTAAGTAAATTACAAAACACAAGGAGAAATGTTTAGGGCAATACTGTCATGCTTTCACTGTCCGTGAAATTATATTCAATTGTACGAAATAAAGTTCATAAACAACTCTACCACTATCTAAAAACCGTCTATCAAACCCTGACAATATGAACAGTAAACAAAAAAAAAACATAGCCTCTCTTGTGACCTACATAACGGAAATATTAAAAACATTCCATCTACCATTAAACATAATACTGGAGTCACACCTAGGATACTGAATTATACATACGTCTAAAACAAAACAACGAAAATATTACTCCGCAAACACCATAAGATCAAAAGTCCTGAAAGTACCAAGAAACAAAGGCGTGGAGGACATTATTGTTCGAAAATATTAAGCGGCACCATAAAATAATTGTGATTGTGAGTTACTATCAAGTATCTTCTTTGTCTTAAGCCTTGCCCATTTCTATATGGGGTTGCTATTTCCTGTCACCTTCTCCACCTTCCTCTGTCCAGTGCATCCTGACTTCTTAAACCTTTCTCCCGCACAGCATTTGAGATTTCATCTTTCCTTCTGAATTTTGGCCTTCCTCTTCTTCTCCTTCCCTCCACCTCCATTAAAGGTAGGGGAAGTATCGAAGATGGCCTAGGCAAGAAGACTATAGTGGTTTGGGCGTGTTATGCGGAGAAAAGATCATGTGTAAAAGTTATTATCAAGTATAAAGGTAATAATTTATAAGGATGAAGAGTCGTCTATAGATAAATGTTCTTGATACTGTGCTTTTAGGGTAAGGGAGGGGTGGGAATTGGAACTCAGTTTCTACTTGTGTCCTTGGTGAGACGTTTTATGGTAAGTTCCTGGTCAGAATTTCAAGACGGGTCAAATTCTGAAAACGCTGTAAGGTCGCTCTTTCTAAAACAACAAAAACAAAGGCATTAACCAATTTCAGAGGCCACCTTACAACAAGGACACTGGAGGGAAAGTTTCCGAGGACAGCGGATGGAAAAAAAATTCTGGACTACAGAAAAAAAAGATACCTGAAGAAAAATTTTCAGCACATAACAGGAGAACCAGGATATGAGAGAGAGAGAGAGAGAGAGAGAGAGAGAGAGAGAGAGAGAGAGAGAGAGAGAGAGAAATTTTCTTACAGACCACAAAAAAAGGATATAAAATATAAAAAAAAACTCTTAGGACACTGAAAGGAAAGACCTGAGACTGCTGGCCAAAGACACTGCAGCGAGACGTTTCAAATACCACAGTACAACGAGGAAACGATGTAGGGGGGAAGGAGGTATTTATGCAATGCTGAACTGAAAGGACAGTAGAGGAAAGACTTCAAGAGAGCAAGGGTGGACAAGCTCCGTTACCACAGGAAAACAAGAACATCATCATCATCGTTAATGTTTTTGATTCAATTTCCCCTTTGGGGAATAAAATTAAAAAGAATTCTCTCTATTCTCTCCGTCTTGAGCCTTTTTGCTTTAATTCCCATCTGGTCTCGTAATTGTCTATGGCCCTTTTCCATGCTTTACCACCCCTTCCTGCTGATCTTCGTCCCTCTACTTCCCTATATACTAGTTTTCTGACTAGCGGCATCGTATACCTTCTCATTAAATAACTACACCTTCTCTGAGATGTCAAGTTATTTTTCCAACCATAATACCACGAATGCTAGCAAAATTATGAAAGAAGGCCAGAAATACCAGAATTTGTGACCTCCAACTTAACCAAATGAATATGCATCTACGTTAGATTGTGTGTGGCACGATGCTTAGACATCACACCAAATTGGCTGCTCATAATATCATAAATGAAAGAAAAATTATCAGTTACAAAGTAATTCACTTACGGACAGATGGACACAGAAATAGACACAGTGATAACTATATTGGCATTAATGCTTGAAAATTCTAGGAGACAAAGGAGCCAAATGCAATCTTTTTTTACCATGCACATTACAAGGCAAGGGAATGATTTACACTATTTTGGAATTGCAACGATAACTGTTAAATACTCTTCATCGGCTTAGAGAAAGAATCTACTTGTAATATATTACACAATTATAACAACATTAAAATATTTCCCAAGGATAACGAAGAAAACTTGAGTGTTATTTATTCTAGAACCACGAAACCACTAATATACACTAAATACCTAGATATCCAAATCTTGTTGTTGTTCTGATATATATATATATATATATATATATATATATATATATATATATATATATATATATATATATATATATATATATATATATATATATATATATAAAAATTTTCATATTACACTGTAGTATTACAGGAAAAGACATTCATATATATATATATATATATACTATACACACACACATATATATACTGTATATCACTTAACACAAAGCGGAAGGGGGCTGAAAATCCACTCTGTTACAAAAACTGCACACTCATTCACATGCACGGAAAAAACCCAAGGTATTATTAAATACTATTCGTTCAAAAATTATAGACTGCAGTTGTTCAGTGAGCCATGTTGCTGCATTCGTTCGGCCATTCTACTTTCCCAGTCTTCGATTTTAGAGATTTGAGAAATAAAAAACTTTATATTCTTGGTAACCAGAAGGCTGAATTTAGAATATCTCTTTTTCTACCAAAACTCCTTTTTTCTTGATCATTAGAAAAAATGGAGATCATAATCCCCGTTTATATTACTATCCAACAACTAAATTTGTTGGATAGTAATATATATAAAGTATATTTGCTAACTACACAGGAAGAGGAGTACATTTCTCAAATACTCCGCTTCCTGTGTAGTTAGCAAATTACTTTATATTACTATCCACCAATTCAATTTGTTGGATAGTAATATGAACAGGAATTATGATCTCCGTCCTTTCTCATGTTCACGTAAAAATAGAGTTTTTGGTAGAAAAAAAGAAAAGATTCTAAATTCCTCCTTCTGGTTACTAAGTATTTAAAGTTTTAAGCAGCGAGTATTGGTCTTTTCAGTCTCAACTTTACTCCAGTAAGTTCCAAAACGTTCCAGATTTATAAACATTATATGAAATACACTACAGCACTAAAATTCATTAAAAATTAGCCATTAATATGCAAAATTTAAATGGAGATAAAAATCTCACTGATCTCAGCGAGACACTTCTTTGTATTACCAAATGAAATCGTGTAGTTTCGATAGGATTATCAGAAACTCCAAATAATTTTCCATCCACCTTTTTCTAAACATAATTACGATTAACAACGCCATGCATAAAACCTTACTGCTTAATAAGCGACAACATACCATACATATTTACTTCGACAATCCTTGTTCTAGACAACTAATATTGGCTCCCATCCCACACTATAACAACCCTTAAAACTGCAAACACATCTTAAAACCTAATTTTCTTATAAGTAAGCATATAATGGATTTTACAAATGAGAGTTATATTGACGACGAATCCCTGACTTTGAGAACGCAACAAACAAGTTTTCAAAATATTACAGACAATATCAAGTAAGAGGAAAACACTGAGATGAGACGATTGTCAGAGGTCCTCTGAATTCTGTTTGAGGAAAGTTAGTCTTGCCGGTGAACACGTTTAATTATATATTCGGAGTAATTATCGTTACTTTCTTTCCCCTTTAACTTCGAGAAATAAAATTTTCTGATGGATAACACTTTAATAATTCACGTTAGTAATCTTAACCACTGATGAACTATTTAGATTACAATGACTAGCAGTTAATTTGAGGGTCACGGACAAAATTTCTTAACTGAAAAGTAATTCTGAAAAACCTGCCATAACAAGACTCTTATTTCAGTATTTGACTGATAGTTTCAGGTAGGTTGGGCCTGAAGCAATAAGACCTGAAACCAAACTGAGCATAACTGCGGTGACAGTCTCAACTTCTTCCAAGGGGCAGAGTCATAACTTCCAATAACCGGTTGAGAAACACTGCAGAAGCTGAAAACTGGACAAAATTCACCTCTGAGCCTTCGTTACATGACGAGGAATCACTCGCAGGACGGCCAAATCATTACCAAGATGAATTCAATATTTCTAAGAATTATATCAAGATATGGAGACAATTCCACACTTTGCACATCTGGTACCTTGAGGTAAATGTAACAACATATCACCATCACCAGCAGCCCAACAAAAAAAACTTGATACACATCATATTATGACTTACAAGCTTGAGACAAGTGCTTACAAAAACAAATACAAAGCAATACAAAAGGCTATTAATTAACCAAATCACATTTTGACAAAGCAATAAAGAAAAAAAAATAACGCCCACACAATCACGAACGCGTAAATGAACTGCATAGAGAGCCCAAAACCTCTCATGAAAGCCACTCCCGTAATACACACAGGTACAATCACCTTAAAAGGAAAGACAAACTGTCATCTCAGGTGTTCACCAAAGTTTCCACATTTTTCTCCCGCCTCCAACTCGACTCCTTTTCATCCTTCCCATAAATTGTCCTAATCGTACTCACGGAGCAACAAGTAGGAAAACGTTTTCGGGTCAGATAATTGAATGAAAGTGTTTGTGATTACGCAGGACATTTGAATTTCAGATTCTGTCCTTGCAAAGTGAAACAGATTCTCTAGATTCCGGACTATTAACGTCTGTTATTTTAAGTCCTTTCGTTCTTCAAGGTTTTCTAAATTATTTATAAATAAATTTGGGATTATTCTAGTTTTTCATATAATTTGAAAAATTCCTATGCTTCCCCAAGAAATTCTTTATACGATACGCTTACAGCCTTCTTTTTTCAAACCAAAATATATTCAAAATGTCTTCCTTATCCAGATACATAAAAGTATACAATCAATAATACATGGATTACTCACTAGTGGAATGCTAACATTTTCACGTTTAAAACCCAACCCATTCAAACAGAGCAGTCTTTTCCAGGGCATTACTTGAAATTTAAGTCTAATTGAACGATCAACGGTAAAAAAAAAAAAAAAAAAAAAAAAATTCTAAGATAATTGTAGGAATCCCAACATTCTGATATTCTAAAATGAACTTCAGTATTTTAGAGCTTAATTTTCTTTAGCATACAGATGAGCAAAGCTAGTAATTTCTCTCTCTCTCTCTCTTCTTCATGTTCGGTAGTTTGAACGGACACTCAATTCTTATCAGAGTGTCTTCACTACATCAGTTTCTCATCCACTGTCAATTAAACTTCACATGACCTTAAGCTTCTTCCTTTGCCTCTTAAGGATTTCCCTGCTCATGAAATTAAACAAGATTAAATTTAATCATCGTTATACAGTTAACACTGGTATGCACTAACGAATTATAAACTATAAAAAGATTACATGGTGAGCAGGCTTGCTTATCGTACCTTATTCAAGTAGACGCTTCTCTTTGCATATGTACAATGGCGTTAACACTTAGCTTCCTATGAAACGATCTTTCATGGACCTTTTTGCGATACGCATCCAAATCCATTTTAATTGACAGAGGTATGCCCATAGCCTAATTATTTATATATATATATATATATATATATATATATATATATATATATATATATATATATATATATATATATATATATTGTTACGAGTGCGTCTTGGCTAATCAGTTTATTACTTGATTTACGTAATTTTTCACGGCCCTGCATGCCAAGGACACACGTAACCTGCCACCTGAAGCCACGAATTAACTTCAAAGACAGTCGTTATATTAACCAAAGGTCGCCAGTTAAGGGTAATTAACCTTAACAAAGAATATTCAAGGGATAAAGACTTTATGATAAATGTCGCCAACTGCGGATGCAGAAAAATCTCTACTCGTTAAGATGGTATAAAATACAAAATTGCAACGGCTCTTCCAAACAATGGATTCGGGACACAACGAATGCAAAAGTATTAAAATGACTTGCTTCCCCTAAGTCCTAGTTAATCTTACTGGAAAAAATTGGATGAAGCTAAACGATATAATAATTTGGCTTAATCTAGACGTCGTAAAAGCATCTACCGTAAGTGGTGGCTAGAGGATGAAACAAAGGAAGTTGGAAATACAGACGAAGATAAAGTAATTGACGAAGTTTTGAACAAAACCACAGACTTTACCTTGGACGAAGCGTTGCTGCCCATACAACGGATGATCGGAAGTTTTGGAGATTAATTCGTCACTTCACAATTCACTAATAGAAGATGATAGACAAAGGGCGGAGAGACCAAAAAGACGTCTGATCTCTGCGACAGTTCAAGTCCCTCTTTGCCTTGTCTGACCGGCGCTGGATCAAACAGGGCATGCATTCATGTCCTGGGGGGGTCTAAGCTTTGTCAAAAACATTCGCCAAGGAGGACAGATAGAAAAGCTTTAAGACCACCTATCTTAAGGTCAGATATGGAAAGTTTTCCTTATGGGGCTACGTCCCTAATGCTACCTATCCTGGCATACGTGCTGACGCCGTGTTTGCTATGAAAGTTATTTTGAATTTCCTGGTCTCCCTGCGGGACAAAAGGCTGTTCCCTGTCTTGGCCAGGCTGATATCACTACTGACAAATGTTACGAGGGCGAACAGCAGTAATATTTATAAAAATATGAATTTTTTATCACAGCACTGTGATTCCCGAATTAGAGTGAACTGGATATTAAACGACATTTGTAGCTTCATGATTATATATATATATATATATATATATATATATATATATATATATATATATATATATATATATATATATATATATATATATATATATATATATATATATATATATATATATATATATATATATATATATATATATATATATAGAGAGAGAGAGAGAGAGAGAGAGAGAGAGAGAGAGAGAGAGAGAGAGAGAGAGAGAGAGAGAGACAAAATCCTCGAAGAAAAGAGAAACAATGGCGTGCTGCGAGGCCATTCGACTGTCGTCCTTTACTTATCAGACTGAAGAAATATAAAAATAAGTTTACTAAAAAAGCTCATATAAATGACATATGGGGGTTACACGGGAAAAAATATGCACCTGGAACCCAACACGATTGAAGAATTAGTAGAAGTGCCAAAATAAGATTAAATATTTAAGAGGTTTTACAAAGTATTAGGATCAACCGTTCAGAAGCAGGGACAGGAAAATCAAAAGATTATACAAGGATGGTGATACGACTTACAAAAAACTAAAAAATATCCCCTTGATCAAGTCATAAAAAAATTTCAATGGCACAGTGAAAAAAATTCTTAAAGGTGAAAAAGATGTCATAGGTCAGTTGTAAGTATAATTTCCCTCGTTACCTAAATATATTACCAAGCTCTTGTCCACTTTACTTAGAACTATCTCCGATTCTCACATATACAATTGTCTAGATTTAGTTGATAAATTAAACAAAATCACTTTTTGCCCCACTGATAGATTCTTTAGTTTTGATGTTTGTTCCATTTTTACTAAAGTCCCTATAGATTCTATTTCCGAGTATCTTAGTAAATGAACTAATCCATCATGAATTACCTCTACCTGTAAGTCATATTATTTCACTTACTAGGTTGTGCATTTGTGATTGTAAGTCTATATTCAATGGTGAATTTACCAACGAATATTTGGTATGGTGATGGGCAACCCTTTATCCCCACTCCTCTCAAACTTGTATATGGAATTCTTTGAAAAATGATATTTACCTAATATCATTTATACTCCTTTAAAGTGGTATAGATATGTTGACAATATTTTAGCTGTTTTGCCTGCTGGTATTGATGTAAATGATTTACTCTCTAATTTGAATAACCAGATACCACCCATTACGTTTACTTTAGAATTAGAAACGACAATTGCCTCCCTTTCTTAGATGTTTTAATACATAGAGAACCATTTCAATGCAAATTCAGTATTTATAGGAAACCAACCAACAACTTATGTCCATTTTTATTCAGGCCATCACCTTAACATCAAAACATAAATTTTTTCTTCTATGTTTTTACGAGCTTTGCGCACTGTCAGTCCCCACTATTTGGATCAAGAAATCGAATACATAAGAAAAATAGGAACAGATTCATGTTATCCTTTACATATACTGGATATTTGTTATAATAAAGCCCAATAACGTTTTATAGTGAAAGTAACATGGAGAAAGAAACCCATAAGAACATTCTTAGCCTGCCTTATTTTAGTGGTTTTGAAAACATAAAATCATTGTTAAAATCTTTTAATGTCAACCTCATTTTTTCTATAATAACACACTAAATGGAATGCTAATAAAAAATAGCCCTAAAGAAACAACAATAATATATCAAATTCCATGTTTGGACTGCCCCTCTTTTTATATTGACCAATCTAGCAAAGATTTAGATATATGTATTAAGCAACATAAGTATTCAGTCAAAACTGGACAAACAACCAATGCTATATTCATTCATTTAAGTGGAAAATCTCACAGGATAAATTGGACTGAAAGTTCAGTGATTGCCAGATCAAAAGATTTCTCTTCAAGAAATCTTTTGGAATCCTCTATTATACAACTTGCTTCCAGCTGTAATCTTAACCTCAGCCCTGGCATGTATCATTTGGACCCCTGTATTAGAAAAATGTTCAAGAATGACCTAAAAGATAAAATCACTGACTTAATTACAAATTAGTCACCTTATATATATTTTCTAAGTATTTTTGTTTAAAATAATTTTTTATTTGTAAAAATGTTCGTCTTGTAAAAATTGTTATTGTTTACAAAAAAAAAAAGAGAATTACTGAGTTGTACTTTTATAACATTTTTCGGCGGTCAGTCACCTCCTTGCATAATTGTTTAACTGTCCTGTCCCTGCTTCTGAATGGTTGATCCTAATCCTTTGTAAAACCTCTTAATATTAAACCATGTTTTGGCAGTTCTACTAATTCTTCAATTGTGTTGGATTCCAGATAAATATTTTTTTCCTTTGTAATCCCCATCTGTCATTTATATGAGCTTTCTTTGTAAACTTATTTTTATATTTCTTCAGTCTGCTAAGTAAAGGATGATAGTCGAAAGGCCTCACAGCACTCCGTTGTTTCACTTCCCTTCGTGGAGTTTGTCTTTATTTATATATTCATCACGTTCCATATTTTTGTGATTCTTTTATACACACACACACACATATATATATGTATGTATGTGTGTATATATATATATATATATATATATATATATATATATATATATATATATATATATATATATATATATATACGTATGGGTGAGAGAGAGATTATCTACAGGTCACTTTTACCATGTACACGTATTTGTTTAATAGCCAGACTGATGTCTTAGCTTCTAGCCTTTCCAACCTTTTTAAAGTATATTTCAGACTCAAAATCCAATAACGCTACAACACTAAGATACGACGGTGTGACTGTGTCTAATTAGCTCAAGTAAAATTTATGCAAAAGATATATGTATGCAGAATTTAACCTGACTCATATTTGTCTCCTTAGCTGGAACCTCTTGCACGTGGGATCTCGTCCACCTTCTTCATTTATTACATACTTGGGAAAAAGGCTTACAAGGATAAGCGACATAGTATATTTGATATCAGTTTAAACCATCAATGAAGGACTGCAATGATACCTGAGCCGAGCTGTATGAGCAAGGAAACGTAAGTTATTTTAATTAACTTACAGACATTTTAATAGACATAGCATAAAGATAAGAAACGACCAAGTCGACTCGCATCCACAAAATGACAACTGCGTTTGCATACGCTTTTGTGAATTATTATATTTTCCAGAAGCTTCTCTCAACACGCACCACAACATTTCCAACTCAAACCTATCCAGGAAGTCAAAAGAGAAACAAAAACAAAGCGTCAGGCGCAAATGACAAAAAGTGATTAAAAACAAACAAACAAACAGCGCAACAACAACAATATCCATCCGCCGAGAGAAAACAATTGCAGCTTCCATAAAAGATGATTTTACTCTCAGAAGATTCCCGGGTGAAGAGATATGATGCTTTGGCCAATTTCTTTTTCGGCCTCTGACATCTAAATTGTTTCAGGAAATAAAAGACATTACTCAAGAGTGCTGTTAACAAAGGAATGAATTTCACATGCAAATGAGCAGAGGAGCTATTCGCCATGACAAATGCTGCAATTCTCTCTCTCTCTCTCTCTCTGAATGTAGATTCAAGACTTCTCTTTATAATGGTTTGGGTAAATTTATTGTATGGGGTCCTCCCATTCCTTTTTATAAATCATCAAGCAAAGACTCTCTCTCTCTCTCTCTCTCTCTCTCTCTCTCTCTCTCTCTCTCTCTCTCTCTCTCTCTCTAAGTGAATTTAGATTCAAAGTTTCTCTCTATAATGGTCTGGATAAATTTATTGCATGTGGTCCTCCCATTCCTTATGAATCATCAAGCAAAGATTCTCTCTCTCTCTCTCTCTCTCTCTCTCTCTCTCTCTCTCTCTCTCTCACACACACACAATGTAGATTCAAGAATGCTCTTCCTTATAATGGCTCTGGTAAATTTATTAGGTGTCCCTCCCTTTCCCTTTTGTAAATCATCATGAAAACAACAAATCTCTCTCTCTCTCTCTCTCTCTCTCTCTCTCTCTCTCTCTCTCTCTCTCTCTCTCTCTCTCTCTCTAAGAATGTGGATTCAACACTTCTCTTTATAACGGTTTTGGTAAATTTATTATATGGGGCCCTCCCTATCCTTTTTGTAAAGCATCAAGCAAAGATTTTCTTAACTCTCTCTCTCTCTCAAAGAATTTAGTAGCAAGACTTCTCTCGATAATGGCTGGGGTAAATTTGCTGTATGAGTCCCTCTCTCCCCCTTTTGTAAATCATCACGAAAACATCACTTTATTAAATATCTCTCTCTCTCTCTCTCTCTCTCTCTCTCTCTCTCTCTCTCTCTCTCTCTCTCTCTCTCTCTCTCTCTCTCTCTTCAACGACCAGAGATCCACTTTTTCTCACTTAAAGCACACATTCTGAATCCTCATTCCACTAGTTTCAGTTCGTCCTCTCTCCATAAAAACTTCATTCTCTGGCGATCAATACTTTATATTTATTTTTTGGTTTTCTTCTCTCTTATGACAAAACAAAATGGGCATTCCACTTATAAAATGCTGTAACATTTCCTTCACTTTGTTTAATGTAAAAATCAGTCTGCAAAGACAATTCGAAGTGGTGTGTTGGAAACATGAAAAATACCTCAGTGGTCTCAAAGGATATAATGTATTTTTCACAATATTCCTTGCCATCAAAGCAATTTCCTTATTTATTTACTGCCTCTCTTCCATACTTTTTGAAAACACCTCCCATCGAAACCTAAAAGTAATATGGAGAAATTCCTTCCCTTGCCATCCTATCAGACTTTACTCTCAAAACGGGGCCCTTTCATTTTTCCATCTATCACTTCCCTCTTCTTTATTCATTTTCCTTTTTTTTTTAACAGACAAAATCCTTCTCCATTCAGTTTTACTTTTCTCCTATCTTTATTTGCATTCTTTATAGCTATCCTGACTTTTTAAATTCTCCTTTCACATAATTCATTCTTCTCGCATCACTTTTTAACCTCGCTGGGTAGCTGGTTTACCATTTCTTCTTTCGTCCAACCTCTGCACAGCAACCCTTTTATACGGCAATTTATTATTTCCAAACAAAACAAACCGATCAAAATATTTTCGGACAGATTCAATTCGAGGTCAAATAAAAATCTGGATTACAATAATATAGGAAGTTCAGTTTTTGTTCGAAAACAAACCTTACAGCAACAGTATTTTAATGATTTGGAGGATAATAAAAATGCGTACCACAGTTACGAAAATACTTGATTGCGAAGTTTTATAAAAAGGAAAACATTCAGAAAAATTATGAAAACAAGAAGAGCGGAAGATTCTATTTCATTTGACTCAAAAATTAAAAATTAAAAGAGATCCCTGTGCTTAAGGAACGAATTTAACCGAGACAAGCTGAATTACTATGTGCAGTTTACACCGTTGGCTTTGCTCCATGACTTTCAGATTTTCCATAAAACATCGTTTCTTTTTATTTAACTTTATATAAAGCTAAGAGATATGATGAGGAAAGACTGTAGGGTATGCTTACATTTTCGCTCACCTCTCTTACTCTAATTTCTCCAGACTATATACCACTTTTTTCCCCTCTTCTTTATTTCTTTCTTTTTTACGAGACAAAATCCTCCTCCGTTCGGTTTACCTTTTTCCTCCTCTCTTTAGTTGCATTTCTGGCTGTATGTCTCCTACTATTCGGTATTTAATTAGATACAGTCCACGCAACACTTTCTTCACAGTCATCGTGATTCTTTAATTTCTACTTTAACATAGCACATTGTTATTGTAATCCCTTTCTCGTTCCACAAATGTCATGCTATTTCTTCTCTCTTCTAACCTCTACACAGCAACCCTTTTGTGGCCCACTTCCTTATCCGACGAACAAAACAAACTAAAAAAATACATTGATTTCGGACAGATTCAATTCAAATTAATATAAAATTATGGATCACAAAGGTACAGAGCTGCAATTCTGGTTTGAAATTATTTTTATATCAACAGCAATTTAATGATCGATGAACACCGATACGAAATAGTTGGTTATGGGGGCTACAGAAAAAGAAGACATTTCGGTGAATTATGAAAATAAGCAGAAAGCAAAATTCCATATGACTCAAGCACTCATATCAAAAGAGAATTACTATGCTTAATGATCGAATTTACCTGAAACAAGCTAAATTACCTAGCACAGTTTGCAACAGTATTTTTGCTAGATGCTTTTAGATTTTACACAAAACATTTTCTTAATTACATTGTTTAAAGATAATAAATATGCTGAGGAAAGGCATTAAGGTAGAGTGGACCTACATTTTTCCCTCACCTCTCTAACTTCAATTTTACAACAGCTCGACTCTCTCTCTCTCTCTCTCTCTCTCTCTCTCTCTCTCTCTCTCCTTCCTTGCCTTTTTATCCCGTCCCTAAACCACGGACATTCCTCCTCCTGTCTTCTTCTGTATCAGAATCATTATCCTTTATTTACCCTCATCAACTCTTGTCAAAAGGAATTACACTTAATCTCCAGACGGTTTCGCCAGCGAATATGTTAATACTCAACACGAGATCTCCCTTCCGAAGCCAACTTCAGTTCTTTTTTTTTCTTTCTTTCTTTCTTTCTTTTACTAATCAACAAGGTGAGTCGTTTATCATGACCTGACGTTTTACTTTTACCGGGATTTTTTGCATTATCTTATGCGTTGCTTTGCCTTGCGAATGTATTTTATTTATTAAACTTTTTTCTATCAAAGTTCACCAATATATATATATATATATATATATATATATATATATATATATATATATATATATATATATATATATATATATATATATAGCCCTAGGAGAGCTGTTAATCAGCTCAGTGGTCTGGTAAAACTTAGGTATAATTATATATATAATATATATATATATATATATATATATATATATATATATATATATATATATATATATATATATATATATATATATATATATATATATATATATATATATATATATATATATATATATATATATATATTCATATGTGTGCATATATATACACAGATACATACAATCATACATACATACACATCGTCATTTGCATACAACTATTTATAGCATACTAGCGGACCAACCCAGCACTGCCCAGGAAAACCCTGAATGACAACCGATAAACTCGCTCTCTCTCTCTTTCCAACTCTCCCTCACTCTTTCCCTCTTTCTCCTCCCTAACAACCCCTATCACTCTCTCTCTCTCTCTCTCTCTCTCTCTCTCTCTCTCTCTCTCTCTCTCTCTCTCTCTCTCTCACCTGTTAAACTAGTTGCTTCAATTACACTGCCCAACATTTTTGATGTTTTATACTTCACCCCTTCTCATCCCCCATTCCTATCGGGGCTAAACTTGGATTTAAAGGGCATTGGGAGTGCCGCTATTCACCTCAGCGGCCTCGAAAACTATGGATTAGACACTAATATCTGTCATTTTTGACATTCTGTTTTCACCCCTTCTCACCCCGCCTTCCTACCAAAGATGAACTTGAAGGGCATGGGGAGTGTAACTATTCATCTCAGCGACCTCAAAAGCTAGGGATCAGGCACTAACATCTGTCGCTTTCGGTTATTTTTACATGCCATCCCCTTCTCACCCGCACCTCCCTTTGGTGCCAGTGATGTCTTACAACCCCTACAGTATTCTTTTCCAGATAGCAAGTTATATGTATACCGAAATGAGGTATGATATTTAGTTACTATGTCTATGGGCAGAACCAGCCTTGTTTCAGGGAAGCCTTTCCCACCCCCACCCCCTTTAGTGCCCTTTGGTGCTCGTGATGTCTTACCCCCACAGTATTCTTTTCCAGATAGTAAGTCATATGTATACCAAGTTTGGTTGAAATTGCTCGATGTGTTTCAGAGTTACGCTGGAACATACACACACACACACATACATCCATTTTTTGATATACAGATGATGAAATCAAAATTCCGCTCTGTTATTTGAAGACCAGATGGTAACTAGCCTGGCTAATTGACTGTATGCTATCTGGTATCACAACTACCTGGGATACTGATCCCTAAAGGACTGTCACTTTACTTATACATAAGGTACATATATACTTTATATGTTTGTTATATATACACATACAAAATTATGTAAAAAATATAAAGCATGTATACGATAAAAACAAATAGAAAGTATACAACTGCCCTACTACTGCTTCATAAAAATTATATTTGTACTGTGGATGATACAATATGCAAAAGAGTACAATAGACGAGCTACTGCGACATAATTACATTCAGAATAATAAAAGTACATTACAACTATACTTTTCCCCAGACGACCAGATTCTGTAACAAAACTAAAAATCCCACTCAAACTGCGCATAATATTTTCTCCTAAAATTCCGTCCAAGTTATAATTACCACCTGTCCCTTCTGTCTATAAGAAAGGGCTTTCTCTGTTCCTGGAGAAGGGGAATTAAAACAGCTAACCCCTACCAGGCTTATGTTGAATATACAGAATAAATTATTCACGTATAAACCCATGCCGACTACATGATCATTCATACCTCTTTAATAGACGGATGACTTACAGTTGTTTCGTTACACACTTTTGTTCCCGTGTTTCCCTTTATTAGACATTTTATTAGACATCTCCTGATAGGAGCAAACAGAAATAAAATGGCAAACCAATAATTTCAGTAAGTGTTATCTTCACTACATATATATAATTATAATGATAATAGAAAGTAAACTGAGGTTATGTGAAATAATTAAGTAGACTTTCAAGTTAGCAGGCAAAATAGGAAAACAGTATCATTGTAGAGGCGGCTTCGTCTTCTTCACAAGAAGGACCTTATTTAAATCGAAGAAGCCTACAGGGGCCATTTGAAACAAGTAACAGAAGGTAAAGGTAATAAGAAATACAGAAAGATGAGATTAATTATTAAGAAAAGAGAAAAGATAAATGAAATTAATAAATACATAAAAATGTAAAAATTTAAAAATTACATGATTAAAAGGAGCTGAATCGCGAGCAAGACCGAGTTGAAAGGTAAGCTAACCAAACGCGTAATCTTAGAAAGCCATATCCGTTATAATTGAAGCTGTCATTTTCAAAGGAGTAGTAATTGGCACCTCAAGCTCGCATGCGCGTTTTTTAGACATTCAAATGCTCTAAGCAGCGATGACTAGCGACTAACATAGTGACATTAAGTAATTAAGCAGTCGGAATCAAGAAACTTGCCAAGAATTTAAATCCCCTGTTTAATTATGAAACAAATGACGTAATTTAATTGGCCGAACGTACCCTGGGTCACACAGTTATGAGTTCCCTTGCTTTAGGGTAGTCATGAACGCTTTTCTTGATTATTTAAACTTTTGGTTTTACGGAACTATTCGCTTACTTCTTGTTATTTGTTATCAGTGGTGCTGAATGTTATTTCTCACTGCATTTATATTCACTACAAATCCTTACTTTTTGTGTACTTTGTAGCAATTGCTAAACTGCTGCAAAAGTTCACTGCCTTTCGACATACTCCAAAAGAAAGAACCATCACCAACAAGATTATTATCATTATTTGAAGGTAAGAGATCCTCTTTCAGGCATGTTTTGTTGCAGCATCAGTGGAATTGATTATATATATGGTCTTCTCAATTCTTCTTATCATTTTCTTCTCGTCAGGGTTGACATTTGCTAATAACTGGCCGACGTTCATAGTCTGGATAAGGAACTGGTTTCTTGAATTATTAATCTTTATTGCATAAAAGAAATGGAAGTTAAAATGGGCGTTTGATCGCTGTAGAGTTTTTGGAAATCAGGATTTGTTGTATTCTCGTGCAGAATCTTCGTCGTTGTTCTAAGGGCGTAGCGGAATTCCAACGTTTCCAACCGTATCTTCGGTTCATTCTCAAGGAAGGGTGGGCTTGTTCTGGTTGGAATGGGGTCGTCAGGCGGTATTTATAGTGTCCCGGGTGTCCCGTTGTGAGGGCTGAATTTCTATTGGCTGCTTCAGGGGATTAAGACCCTGGGCCAAACCGTCTCCCAGAGGTCGATGCTGGCACTGGTCTCGGCGTGCGGACGTTGGAGACTGGGAGGGTAGTATGGGGAAGGCCACTGTCGGTAGATTGGGGCACCACCTGATTGGTTCGTTCGTCCGGCTATGGGGTGCTGGCGGGCGGCGCCTTACGTGCCACTGTCGGGAGGGGGACGTCTCCTGCGTGGTGTTGAGGCTAGGCCTCTCCTTTCCGGTGTGTAGGACCTCCAGGAGGCGGAGGCGGCGGTGGTCTGTCGCCTTATCAATAATTCTGATATTAGGAATTATGTCCTTTCAGGTTATTCTAATATTGTAGATATTCTTGGCGTGATTATGGATGGCGCCTTCCTGAGCGTGACAGGAGATCCTCTTGGAAAATCTCATTGTGGTCATCCCCATGTAGGTGCCGGGGCATTCCCGAACAGGGCATTTGTACTGGTAGACCACGTTGGTTTTCTTCAGTGGGTCCTGCACTGCAGGGGCCGGGATGTTTTTCATGATCAGGCGGCTGATCGTATGTTTGTGGCAAATTACAAATTTAACCTTTTTTAACTTCCATTTCTTTCATGCAATAAAAATTAATAATTCAAGAAACCAGTTCCTTAACCAGACGATGAACATCGGCCAGTTATTAGCAAATATCAGCCCTGACGAGAAGAAAATAATAAGAAGAATTGAGAAGACCATATATAAATTCAATTCCACTGATGCTGCCATCCTCTTTAACAACATATTATTATTATTATTATTATTATTATTATTATTATTATTATTATTATTATTCAGAAGATGACCCTACTCATATCGAAGAACCCTACATGGACCAATAACTTGAAATTCAAGCTCCCAAAGAAAACGATGTTCATTTGAAAGAACTAGCTGTCGGTAATAGGAAATACAGAAAGAAGATAGTTATTAAAATAACATAAATAAATAGATACAAATGTAAAAATGTAAAAATTACAAAATGAAAAGGACTCAGTTGAATCACGCATAAGACCAAGTTGAAAGGTAAGTTAGCCAACCGGTAACCTTAGAAAGTCACGTTTGTTATACCTGAAGCTGTCGCATTCAAAGGAGCACCACCTTGGCGACTAAAGCTCGCATGGGCATTTTTAGACCTCCAAGTGCTGAGGAGCGACGACTGCCGCTTCACGCGGTAAAATTAAGTAACTGAGCAGTCGCCAAATTAATTATGAAACAATGACATCATTTAATTGGCAGAACGTACCCTGGGCTCAAATAGTTATGAATTCCCTTACTTGATGGTACCCTCGAGAACACTTATCTTTTCTTATTTAAGCTTTTTTTTTAAAGGAGCAATTCATTTATTTCTTGTTATTTTTATCAATGTTTTTAAATGTTAATTCTTATATACATACACATATACAAATATAAATCTATATATATATATATATATATATATATATATATATATATATATATATATATATATATATATATATATACATATATATATATATACTGTATATTGCAATTCATCACTTTTTTTTTTGCTCTTAGGCCTAATATCAAAATTGCTAAAAGAAGTTCACTAACTATTTGCATTCTTTATAAAAATGAATCAACACCAAAAAGGGAGCCAATGTTCGATTCCCTGTCGAGGCGAAAACTTTTGGCAAGTTCCTTCAAATTCCATAAGGCCTGTGTACTATAAACATTTGATTGTATACATGGTGGTCAGTCAACTGAGATGTATCGTTGCAAAGGTAGACAGCGGTAAGAGGTTAAAACCTCATCCCAAAGGACTTGTTGAAAACCAGTTACAGTAAGTTAAAACCTTCTGAAACTTTCGTGCTACTTCTAATGGGAAAAAGACGAGGGCGGACGCTCTCCCCATATAAACCTCTTATACGACCATGGGGCAATGCAAGGGGCTAGCAATCTCACACCTTATACAACTGTTAAAAATATGACAACCCTCTTCAGTCTCCCTGGCTAAGAGGAAAAGATATAAGATGGAAATTAAAATATATATAAGATGGAAATTATATAATATATATATATATATATATATATATAATATATATATATATATATATATATATATATATATATATATATATATATATATATATATATATATATATATATATATATATATATATATATATATATATATATATATATATATATATATATATATATATATATATATATATATATGCAACTGGAACAAGTTTGTTCTTCGCAACTATAAGTATATATATATATATATATATATATATATATATATATATATATATATATATATATATATATATATATATATATATATATATATATATTATATCTGAAAAGCTTATAGGTCACAAGTTATTTTTTTATGAATTACAATACACAGTAGAAGTTTAATTAACAAGTGTGATGGAAAAACTTTCTGAAAAACCTTAAGAGGTGGTTTAGCTGTTATCTGACACGTTTCCTAATTAAGTAAAACTGTAACGTCAGGGATTCTCAAGATGTAGGAACTTGCCACAATGACTTCGTGAGTGCATTCGCCGAAAATGTCCAGGTTCCAGTGTAGGCGTGTGTAGGTGCGTTTCTTTTGGGCAGAGTCCCATGGTGTGAAGGGATTAGTTATGAGAAAAATGATCATTCGAAGACCAACACTGAACATTATTAAAAGTCTTCAGTGAAGACTCTGTGGTTCGAGACCTGTCGATTAAGACTGTGAACATTGCTGTTTGAAGGTAGGAACCACGTCTGATTTCCCAAACTGTAGATTGCTTTTTTCATTTAAACTGTATATTGTCTCCTGTGTCAAGCATTTATTATATTGTGTGTACCTTACAAGTAACATGGAAGGAATTCCCATATCTTTATTTTTATGCATTTTGTTTAATAAGGGATTTATTTGACGTCTTCAGATGTTTCGCTGAGAAAGAGGTTAAAGATGTACTCATTGGGAATGTACTGGACTTTGCCTTATTTTGACCTATTGTGAGTTACAGTGTAAAGACAATAATTAGTTGAATATGATAGACTGTAATATGACTGCTCTTTTCGGGAACTTTAGTATTCCATTTTATTTCATCTCCTATTTCTTGCAATCTAGTTATGTTAGATTTTGTCAAATAAATTATTTTGGGTAAAGCTTGTTTCGCTGTAGACCTGAGAGAGAGAGAGAGAGAGAGAGAGAGAGAGAGAGAGAGAGAGAGAGAGAGAGAGATGCAGGGTG
Source organism: Macrobrachium rosenbergii (assembly GCF_040412425.1). Taxonomy (NCBI): domain Eukaryota; kingdom Metazoa; phylum Arthropoda; class Malacostraca; order Decapoda; family Palaemonidae; genus Macrobrachium; species Macrobrachium rosenbergii. Next base: position 63,581,731 of record NC_089743.1, read on the forward strand.
AGTAAGTATAGACCAATAGATGGGACTTCTCGACTTTGTAGTAACAGGTAAGCAATGAAATTTCGTCTCGACTGGGTAACACACACATACACATGTATGTATGTATGTATATATATATATATATATATATATATATATATATATATATATATATATATATATATATATATATATATATATATATATATAATAATGTATGTATATATATACATATAGATATATATACACATTCATACATACATATCAAATTTTAAAAAATAATTTTTCTTTAAATATGGATGATAGAAAAAAAGCATTCCCTACCGCACCTACCCTTTAAATACTGAACCAATGATGAAACAATGCATAAACCTTAATAACATTATCCACTTCATACAACTTTAAAGAAGGCTCATCAGCAGTACTTCGGATTTCCCTTAAACGCTGCATCATTCATTTCCCCTTTACATGCATTTCCTTGCTCTCAAGCTATTAAGGTACTCCTGTTCCAAGATCACCATCTGCACACATACAACACTATATACATATACATACATACATACATACATATATATAAGTATATAATATATATATATATATATATATATATATATATATATATATATATATATAGATATACTGTATGTATATATGGTGTATATATATATATATATATATATATATATATATATATATATATATATATATATATATATATATATATATATATACACACACACATAGACAGTATATATATAATATTAATTTGTTAATTTATAATTCACACACACAACCACATATGTCATAAATGCGTGCATAAAACACACTGTCAATAAAAAAGCTCAAAACATTAAAACGATAATCACATACATAAAAATAAGAAATAGATTGGCAATACAAAAGTATCATAAAAATTTCAATGGAAAACAGAAACGAATTTACGCGGTTCATAATGGCTAAAAGGAGAAACCTTAAAAATAATACCCCCATAAAAGCTAAAAAAAAAAAAAAAAAAATTGCAGTTTTTTTAGAATACAGGTTTTTATACTTCATCGGCGATCTGGTAAAAGCTCCCCTTCCCAAATTCAAATATGGGAAATATTTCGGTTATTCAAAAAATATAAAAAAAGAAAAACTCGTTTTCATATCTTTCGAAATGGAAGAACTTGTTTCATAACTCCCATGTGAAGCTTCCTTGCGGTCGTGTTGGTGGGGGATACGGAGGGGTTGAAAATTAGAAGGGAGTTTGGATGAAAGGGGAAGGAGGAAGGTTTATGAAGAAGAGGGAAAAGTTGTAAAGAGAAATGTTAGGCTGAAAATAATGAAACTAATGATGTCTCTTCAAAGATGTGGCGTTACTATGACAGATGCTTACATTTTTTTTTAAACCCGCATTATTTATCTAATAATGCCGGAAGAAACCTCCTTCCAGGTCATGGGGACAATGACAGAACGCTATCGACACGTCTGGTCAAGGTAAACTAAGTGCCTTTTTCATTGTCATCATGATCATCAACCAGGGCCCAAGCATGGGGGGTGGGGGAAAGGGTACTACTTTCCCGTGGGTCGGCAGTTTGGGGGCCCATGACAGCCGTTTATTTATTTTAAACTTGTCTTTTAAATTAAATATATCTTAGTTTAACCAGACCACTGAGCTGATTAACAGCTCTCCTAGGGCTGGCCCGAAGGATTAGATTTATTTTTACGTGGCTAAGAACCAATTGGTTACCTAGCAACGGACCTACAGCTTACTGTGGAATCCGAACCACATTATAACGAGAAATTAATTTCTATCACCAGAAACAAATTCCTCTTGTTCTTCACTGGCCGGTCGGAGATTCGAACTCGCGACCAACAGAGTGGTAGCTGAGAACGGAACCCGCTCACCCAGCGAGGAACTACGTCTTTTTAGAGAATAAACAAAATCAAAGGATGAAGGATGCTCAAGGGCCCCATGCTACCCTGGCATTATTATTATTATTATTATTAGTATTATATTATTATTATTATTATTATTATTATTATTATTATTATTATTATTATTATTATTATTATTATTAACTGATGATCAACTATATTCTTGGTACTTTCACTTACTCTTGCAATAAATTTATACAAATTATTGAGTTTGATATATTCCTATTATTTAATTTAAACCTGTAGTTGGACACTCTTGAATTGTTTGAGGCCTGAGATGGAGGTGTTGATGTAAGTCTCCCAGGGGCAGAGGAGAACGGGAGGGGCCCAGTTTTTATGCAAGTACCGGGGCCTGAAAGGGTGATGCTTAGGACCTGTCATCCACACTAAATAGCAACACGAATAACTATTATTTAAGCTACTTTCAAGCCATCAGCTTTCACCCTTTGGGTAAGAAGGCTTCAGAATTTTTTACGTTTCCGATCAGGGCGAGAATGCTTCAGAATAAGTTACATTTCCGATCGGGGTGAGAAGACTTCAGAATATGTTATGTTTCCGATTGGGGTAAGAAGGCTTCAGAATGTGTTACGTTTCCAATTGGGGTAAGAACGCTTCAGAATGTGTTACGTTTCCGATTGGGGTGAGAAGGTTTCAGAATGCGTTACGTTTCTGATAGGGGAGAGAAGGCTTCAGATATGTTACTTTTCCGATCGGGGTAAGAAGTCTACAGAATGCGTTACATTTCCGATCGGAGTAAGAAGGCTTCAGAATGTGTTATGTTTCCCATCGGGGTAAGAAGGCTTCAGAATGTGTTATGTTTCCCATCGGGGTAAGAAGGCTTCAGAATGTGTTACATTTCCAACTGGGGAAGGAAGGCTTCAGAATGTGTTACGTTTCCCATCGGGGCACGAAGGCTTTAGAATGTGTTACGTTTCCCATCTGGGTAAGAAGGCTTCAGAATGTGTTACGTTTCCCATGGGGATAAGACGGCTTCAGAATGTGTTATGTTTCCCATCGGGGTAAGAAGGCTTCAGAATGTGTTACGCTTCCGATTGGGGTAAGGAGGCTTCAGAATGTGTTACTTTTCCAACCAGGGTAAGAAGGCTTCAGAATGTGTTACATTTCCCATGGGGGTTAAGAAGGCAACACAATGTGTTGAATTTACCGTCAGGGTAAGACTACTTCAGAATGTGTTACGTTCCCATTGGGGAAAGAAGGCTTCAGAATGTGTTACGTTTCCAATCAGGGTAAGAACGCTTCAGAATATGTTATGTTTCCCATCGGAGTGACAAGGCTCCAGAATGTGTTATGTTTCTGATCGGGGTAAGAAGGATTCAGAATGTGTTACGTTTCCCATCGGGGTAAGAAGGCTTCAAAATGTGTTACGTTTCCCATCGGAGTGACAAGGCTTCAAAATGTGTTATGTTTCTGATCGGGGTAAGAAGGCTTCAAAATGTGTTTCGTTTCCTATCGGGATAAGAAGACTTCAGAATGCGTTATGTATCCAATCGGAATAAGAAGGCTTTAGAATATGTTACGTTTCCCATCGGGGTATGAAGGCTTCAAAATGTGTTACGCTTCCGATCGGGGTAAGAAGGCTTCAGAATGTGCTACGTTTCCCATCGTGTAAGAAGGCTTCAGATTGTGTTACGTTTCCGACTGGGGTAACAAGGCTTCAGAATGCGTTATGCTTCCCATCTGGGTAAGAAGGCTTCAGAATGTGTTACGTTTCCCATCTGGTAAGAAGGCTTCAGAATGTGTTACGTTTCCCATCAGAGTAAGAAGGCTTCAGAATGTGTTACGTTTCCCATGGGGGTAAGAAGGCTTCACAATGTGTTGAATTTACCATCGGGGTAAGACTACTTCAGAATGTGTTACGTTCCCATTGGGGAAAGAAGGCTTCAGAATGTGTTACGTTTCCAATCAGGGTAAGAAGGCTTCAGAATATGTTACGTTTCCCATCGGAGTGACAAGGCTCCAGAATGTGTTATGTTTCTGATCGGTGTAAGAAGGCTTCAGAATGTGTTACGTTTCCCATCGGAGTGACAAGGCTTCAAAATGTGTTATGTTTCTGATCGGGGTAAGAATTCTTCAAAATGTGTTTCGTTTCCCATCGGGATAAGAAGACTTCAGAATGCGTTATGTATCCAATCGGAGTAAGGCGGCTTTAGAATATGTTACGTTTCCCATCGGGGTATGAAGGCTTCAAAATGTGTTACGCTTCCGATCGGGGTAAGAAGGCTTCAGAATGTGCTACGTTTCCCATCGAGTAAGAAGGCTTCAGATTGTGTTACGTTTCCGACTGGGGTAACAAGGCTTCAGAATGCGTTATGCTTCCCATCTGGGTAAGAAGGCTTCAGAATGTGTTACGTTTCCCATCTGGTAAGAAGGCTTCAGAATGCGTTACGTTTCCCATCAGAGTAAGAAGGCTTCAGAATGTGTTACGTTTCCCATGGGGGTAAGAAGGCTTCACAATGTGTTGAATTTACCATCGGGGTAAGACTACTTCAGAATGTGTTACGTTCCCATTGGGGAAAGAAGGCTTCAGAATGTGTTACGTTTCCAATCAGTTTAAGAAGGCTTCAGAATATGTTACGTTTCCCATCGGAGTGACAAGGCTCCAGAATGTGTTATGTTTCTGATCGGGGTAAGAAGGATTCAGAATGTGTTACGTTTCCCATCGGGGTAAGAAGGCTTCAAAATGTGTTACGTTTCCCATAGGTGTAAGAAGGCTTCAGAATGTGTTACGTTTCCCATCGGAGTGACAAGGCTTCAAAATGTGTTATTTTTCTGATCGGGGTAAGAAGGCTTCAAAATGTGTTTCGTTTCCCATCGGGATAAGAAGACTTCAGAATGCGTTATGTATCCAATCGGAGTAAGAAGGCTTTAGAATATGTTACGTTTCCCATCGGGGTATGAAGGCTTCAAAATGTGTTACGCTTCCGATCGGGGTAAGAAGGCTTCAGAATGTGCTACGTTTCCCATCGAGTAAGAAGGCTTCAGATTGTGTTACGTTTCCGACTGGGGTAACAAGGCTTCAGAATGCGTTATGCTTCCCATCTGGGTAAGAAGGCTTCAGAATGTTTTACGTTTCCCATCTGGTAAGAAGGCTTCAGAATGTGTTACGTTTCCCATCAGAGTAAGAAGGCTTCAGAATGTGTTACGTTTCCTATCGGGATGAGAAGGTTTCAGAATGTTTTACGTTTCCCATCTGGTAAGAAGGCTTCAGAATGTGTTACGTTTCCCATCAGAGTAAGAAGGCTTCAGAATGTGTTACGTTTCCTATCGGGATGAGAAGGTTTCAGAATGTTTTACGTTTCCGATCGGGGTACAAAGGCTACAGAAGTGTTACGTTTCCAATCGAAACAACTGCAATTGTTGTTGTGGGTTACATACCAGTAGCCTCTAAAGCTCGAAAATTATCATCTCTGATACCAGCATAGTATCTTAAAACTAACAGCCTGCCTTTAACACTGTGTTAATGTCTGTCATGTCACTGGATGTAACCATTCCGTAAGGGGAAAATCAAGGACTTATTCTTTAGGTATTTAAAAGAGTCCAGCATGAGGAACGCCAGATGTCTAGAGCCATGGAATGTATTTTGTTTTTCCACACACCATCTCATACCAAATCTTTATATAACATATGGAGCGATACTATTAACTCTGCAGCTCTCCACAAACATGGAATGGCAATATGCATCATAAAATGTAAAATCAACGCTTTTGTAGAACACTTTATTACAATTAAACGCAAGGGAAAGAGAAATAAGCACAAGACTGAGAAAACGAAAGAATAAAAAATGAACTTCATTATGTTTATGTACAGAGAAGTGGGCAGCTAGCTGAAGAATACAGTGGTAGATAATGGAATGTTTAAAAGAGGTTAAGTCGGCTTAAATAATTTTGAGGTAAAACCGAATGACATCAGTCTTCACTTGAAAATGGGAACCATGAAGTGGAACGTGAACTTCAAAATGAAATGAATAACAGTGAATTGCATCTGCGAAGCAAAATAGGCCAGAAAGAGCCTCTCAGTATCAAGTAAGGGCATCAACCTTCCCCTCACAATAAAGTTAATGGCATCTTCGCCACAAAAAATCATGATGAGGCTAAACTTCTCAGGTAGGGGATATGCCTGAGATCAAGCTTCATAGCTAAAAGAGCTTCCTTTAAATTAACACTGACATTATGATATTAATATACTTTGCAATGTCAAACTGAAAACTATTTTTCCATTAGACCAATTCCCATCTAAGTGAAATATCCCTGATTGCAAATTTTGCCCCAAAGGTAAGCCTTCACGGTGCCTTCCAAAGAGTATTCCATGAGATTAATCTTCTGGGAATTTTCTACATTTTCATTACTACAACCATGCGCTGAAGTTTAAAGATCAGACTAAATGTAACTCAAAATAAGTCAGCAATGTGAATTTTATGAAGTTTCATCAGATCTGACGCCCATGACCTAATGAAGTTACTGATTTAAAGCATGGTGCAGGATGTCCACTACTTGAACTTCCAATTGAACCAAGAACTGACGTCCATGATTCAACCTTCAATTAAAAGACCGTGAAATTATTTCTCACTACCATTAAGCCAGCAAATGATCAGAAAACCTCTTCAGATAAATCTAAACTAAATTCTACAGCCAAAAGAAACGCATGTATTCAATCAACATCACGTACACACCGACCTTTTATCCAGACCACTTCTCACCGCCGTCAAAAGAGGCACAAAAGAAAAAGGCTCCTCTAAAAGGGCTGGAGAGTGACAGCGTCCTTTTTATTACTCCGCCGTCTTGATATGCGATTACAACATCCCCTAACGTCACACGAGGTGTTAAGTGTCAAACTTACTGCCATCGTCTCTTCCAGTCGATGCACTGCAGAGTGAAGTTTATTGCCTCTCGTCTGCAGCCTCTCGCATCCATATTTCTATGTTGCCTCTGGTCAGGTCCTCACAACGGACGTCCACAAGGACAAAAGAGTCCTCAGACACACATACGTCCACCTGTACGTAATCTAAAAGAATGTACCGTTTCTTTGCACAGTCCTTTTACTGACTTACCGGTTGGGAATCATGAACTATTAACCAAACAAATAAAATATCGCCTTTTAATAAACTTTCAGACTTTCATTTACAATCTGAAAGGCTGGTCCAATTTTGCTGATGTCTCTGTTCCGAAAGGTCAGAAGCACTCGTTTCTATTTAACACGCACGGCCCTCCAGCACAAAAGCAGTTAAAGCAAGTGTATGCAAAGAGAGGGATAAAATACGAAACGCGCTTTTCGTATAAAGAGAAACAAGAATTCTGTACAGCGGACATGCTCACCTTTCAGAAGAACATATGAGTATTTGTAAACCTACGTGACAAAAATGAAAAAAAAATAAATAAATAAAGCGCCAAAGTATCGTACCAGAATTTATTTTCGGGAATAATTCATGGGTGTGTATCATACTAACAGTGGTATATTTCTAGAGGAGAGAGAGAGAGAGAGAGAGAGAGAGAGAGAGAGAGAGAGAGAGAGAGAGAGAGAGGACACCGATCACTGTTACAAAAATTTATGTATTTTTTCTGCGCTTTCCAACAAGAATACTGAATATTGAGCTGTAAACCTTTTGCTTTTGGGAAGGTGAATGAGATGATTTTGATTGAGATGTAAGACAGAGAGCAGTTGGATAAACACAGAAAGAATAGTGAGGGGCTTGGTGGAGATAAGGCGTGGCTCAAATGTTTGTTATGACAGAAGTGAAGAAGATACGATGAAGAGAGTTGACGATGTATGGTGAAGAGGATAATTTGATAAAAAAAAATGACTAGTAGGTTTTAGAAAAGAAAGTGAAGCTTGTGCAACACCATGCGCAAAGGAGAGTGACTGGTTTGGGACAGAAGTGGGTATCAGATGAAGATAGGTTATGCTTCATTTTTGCTTATTTTCTTACACGGGATGATACAAAATTTTAAAAGAGCAACAACGCAGGTGCAAATACTTTTTGAACAAAATGTGTTGCGAATGGAGTACAGATTGGTGAAAGGTTGAAAGCTCCAGTGAGAGGGTTAACGGTATGATGGCATTTAATTCCCTGTACAGATGATGGAAGAAGGAAGAACGAATGGTAATTGGTTCATATAGGTTTTTTTATTAAATATCGCAATTAATGACATGATGAAGGATATGTAGGATAATAGAAGAGGCCAGACAAAAATAATTCTAAGAAAGGAAATGTTTAGGTGAATACTAGGATGGCTGCGCTTGCTTCCATCAAGGGAGTGAAGTGTTGCTCTTGAGTGAACATGTAAGAAGAAAGGTATACTGTCTATATGAATTGTCTGCATAATGCATGTGAAGTCATGAAGATTGTAAAAGGTAAGAGAAATTTAGATATTACAAAGATGGTATAAAAAGTTAGCAAATATAAAGTGATTTGAAGTGGTCTGGTCATGTGGAAGGAATGGCAGAAGGTAGCGAGGCAAACATAAAATGTGCAGGCTAGACGGAGTGTCGGATGAAAACCTTTATTATCCATGAAACACCAGAGACCATGCAGGATATAGATCAAGTGCTGCAGAGTATAGGGGGGATGCTGACTACTGCTGATGAGCTTTTCATGTACATGCATGAAACGGCCACTAACTGGGGAGAAGCTCAAAAATAAAATAATAAAATAACAACAGGACAGGAAAAAAACAGCAAAATAAACAACGGTGACAATAACATTCACCATTACAGAATGAGAGAAACAAGAAATCAAGGGAATCCATGGTTGAATGTTTGTGCTACAAGTACAAACAAGACAAAATAAGGGAAAATTCGAGAGCCCCTTATAGTCCAGTAACTAACCAGTAGAGTGGTTTGTACGGTACAACATACCTCGACCTTTAGCAATCTGAAAATCTATCACCTTCACAATAAAATATAATAAACGCATCAAAAATTTGCCTACTTCCCGCTGACACAGATATCTTTACTATTGAATTTCCTCAGTCTTGCTTGTGAATGACACCTGCATATATAATTAAGAGAAGCTGTAACTTCAGACATATTTCGGCAAAGAAGAAAATTATGTTACCTTTCTTTCTTTCTCCAATCCGTCTGTGTTGCCTCAATGTCGCAGTGTCTACTACTTGAATTGCCTTTTTCCTTTAGCCTGCAATTATTATAAGTATGTTACCCTGTAAGTTCCAGATAAGCTGAGATACTACTCTGAAGCGATACGTTGGTATTTCACAGTTTATAATACTGTTTATTTCCTAGTTTACAATCATTCATTTGTTACTAAATTACATTTTACAGTCTTTCGCGTTACTGGTTCATCATTTTTACGTATGAATAACCCATTCGGCAACGTTAATTTTATTTTTACTTTTCCTTGCAAATTTTTGCACGTTATGAATTTACAAAAACAAGAATAAAACAGTCTATTTACAGACGATATAAAGGTACAGATCATGGTCCTGGCTTTAAGAAATCGCTTTTACACTCTATGTAAAAGCGATCTGTCTCTTATTTTATCTCTGATCTTATTTGCCTTGCAATTTATAATTTAAAATAAAGGAAAAAATCTGATGCAATACAGCAAGATGTGAGATAATCATATCTAAGGAGAATTTCCTCTAAACTTCTTCGAAAGCGACATCGTCAACTATCATCGTACTAGCAGCTAAGCTACACAGTAATCCTGAAGTCTAAATGAAGAAAAGAATAAATAAAGAGAGAGAGAGAGAGAGAGAGAGAGAGAGAGAGAGAGAGAGAGAGAGAGAGAGAGAGAGAGAGAAAATTTATAGTCACTGAAAAAGGCATTTAGAATCCCAAAAACGTTCCGGCATAAATACTAGCAGTGTTTAAAAAAAAATGTTGGAACACATCTGCTTCTACATCACCATGCGGCAATATGCCAGGAACAAGCAGGATTGAAACCAATGAATATAAACATAAACACTCGCATGGATGACGCGGTTTCCATGACAATGACAAGATGAAGTCTACGACCGGAGGGCAGTTGTATTATTTCTCCCGCACCCTGGTGAAGGGTCTAATTTTCTCCGACCATGTTGACCGAGATGCACTTAATTGCGTAACAAAGAGTAGTTTATTCAGAAGGAGAAAGGTATTAAAGAGTGGCATCAGTTCAAAAAAGAAAAAGTAGTGCTTACGTTCAAGATCAGCATGCATTAAAAACACCGTAAAACAGAAATTGTCATATAACTGTCAACGCGATTTCGAACGAAATAATCATTTGAAGGTGATAATTCATAACACAAAAGAGACCAGATCAGTCACGTCTCCTCTCTTTTACCAGTACATTAAATCACAGTGTAAACGACAACTGAAGAGGGGAAAAGAAAACAGATAGATTATATATATATATATATATATATATGTATGTATATATATATATATATATATATATATATATATATATATATATATATATATATATATATATATATATATATATATATATATATATAAATGGATGTATGTACATACGTGTGTGTGTGTGTGTATGTGTATGTTCCAACATAACTCTGAAACGCATTCAGCAATTTCAACCAAAATTGGTATACATATGACTTACTATCAGGAAAAGAATACTTTGAGGGTAAGACATCACTAGCACCAAAGGGCACCAAAGGGAATGGGGGTGGGAAGGGCTTCCCTAAAACGGGGCTGGTTCTCCCTGTAGACTTAGTAACTAAATAAACTCTACAGATTTACCATACCTCATCTCGGTCTACATATGACTTACTATCTGGAAAAGAAAACTGTTTGGGGGTAGAACATCACTAGCAGTGTCATATGTACATACATACATACATACATACATACATACATACATACATATACATATATATATACATACATATATATATATATATATATATATATATATATATATATATATATATATATATACATATATATAAAATATAAGGGAGCCCACAGAAACTCCAAAATGTGGAAAATAAAGGCTATATTTCAGAGACCAAACTGTCTCTCTCCTCAGGCAAATAGTGAATGAGAAAAAGTTACAGAAAAGCTGTATTTATACCAGAAGATCCATAGGTCAGCCATTAAGTCACTCCAGTTGACAATTTCTCTTTAATGTTATCAATCGCGAGTTGGAGGAAGATTTTATCTATATCTGAATCCCAGGCTTCTCTTGAGAAATTCATTGCATTTCTTTGTTTAATCAAGGCTGATTCCACTATCTGGCTTTTGAACCGACAATTGCTGCTATAAATTCTTCTTTGTCTTCAGCCTTTACCCATCTCTACAGTATGTGGGGTCGCTGTTCTGTGTAAGCCTTCTCCATCTTCTTCTATCTTGCGTATCCTACTCTCTTAACCCTTTTTCCCTGCATGTCATTTGCTACGTTATCTTTCCATCTGCATCTTGGCCTTCCCCTCCTCCTACTCCTAACCACCTCCATGTCCATGACCCTTCTACACACATGATCCTCCTCTCTCCGCTTGACATGACCAAACCACTGCAATCTTCTTTGCTGAATCTTCTTTGACATTTCTACCACTTTGACTGTCCCTCTAATGTAACTGTTTCTGATCCTATCCTTTCTTGTGACTCCACACATCCATCTCAACATCCTCATCTCTGCCACTTCCAACTTCCTTTCTTGAGCCTTCTTTATTGACCACGTCTCAGCCCCATACACCATCGCGGGTCTAACTACAATTTTATAAAAGCTTCCTTTTACTCTTGCACTAATCCTCTTGTCGCACAATATTCCCAATGATCTCCTCCAATTCATTCAAGCACACTGTATCCTGTGCTTTATTTCTGAGTCCATGCCACCATCATCCATCACACAGGACCCAAGGTACTTGAAAGTGGTAACCCTCTTGATGTCGTCTAACCTTAATTTAATTGCACCCTGTTTTCCTTCCCCTCTCATCCACAGATATTCTGTCTTAGCTCTGTTTATCCTGAAACCTCGATCTTCAAGTACTTGTCTCCACAACTCTAGTTTTATCTCCACCCCTTCCACCAAAACAACATCATCAGCAAACATCACACACCTCGGGACTTCTTCCCTGACATCTGATGTAATAACGTCCATCACAAGGTCAAAGATGTAGGAACTAAGAGTTGAACCTTGATGTAAACCAACTCTTACAATAAACTTTTCTGTTGTTCCCACAGTGCTCCTTACCTGAGTGGTAACCTCTGCATACATATCCTGTACTACTTTAACATACTTTTCTGAAACACCCTTATTTTTCCATTGCTTGCCTTAATGGAAAAATTACATCTACTGTGCCCTTTCCCGGCATAAACCCGAATTGTTCTTCACTTATTGTTGTGTCATTCCTTATTCTTTTCTCTATAATTCGTTCATATAACTTCACAGTATGAAATATCAATTTTATCCCTCTGTAATTTGTGCAGTCTTGTATATCCCCCTTTCCCTTATATACTGGGACCATAATACTATTTCTATGGGACCATAATACTATTTCCTGGAAAAGGAAATTGAGTTAATCTGTAAGCAGCTGTCATCCTTACAGTACCCTGACCATTTAATTGAGAAATTGATCCACAAAGCAAACACAATTTTCTACCGTCCCGCCCATAACAAGACCAGAGAGACGCCCAACAATAACAAAATCCCACACCTGGACAGGATTAAGACGCTGACACAGACACTTGGAAACTCTAACCCTTTTGCTTTTACCTACCCAGATACCTTAGCCAAATCCCTGATTAACACCCAACAAAAACCAGTCCACAAAGACACAGGAGCTTACGAAATCCCTTGCCTCGATTGTGACGAATCTTATATCGGCTTCACAGGCAAATCATTCCCCCAAAGATTAATACAGCATAAACGTTCAGTCAGGTACAGACAACAGAGCTCGGCTACTTTTAACCACATAAATAACCATAACCACAGAATAAACTGGAACATGTCTAGTATAATTTATAGCAGCAATTGTCGGTTCAAAAGCCTGATGGTGGAATCAGCCTTGATTAAACAAAGAAATGCAATGAAACTCTCAAGAGGCGCTTGGGGTTAAGATATTATAGATAAACTCCTCCTCCAACCAGGGATTAAGAAGATTAAAGAAAAACTGTCAACTTGAGTGACTTAGAGCTGACCTATGTATCTTCTGGTATAAATACCATTTTTCTGTCATTTTTTCTCATTCACTATTTGCCTGAAGAGAGAGACAGTTTGGTCTCTGAAATATAGCCTTTATTTTCCACATTTTGGCATTTCTATGGACTCCTTTATATTTGCTGCAATTGTTTTAACAGAAAATATTTCACAGTCATCTTTAGCCCATTATGGAAATCAATCATCTTTCTACGTTTCTTCGCTCACATCCAGGAGTCAAGCCCGTTTTTCGTTAAGTTCGAAAAAGAACTGAACAGATTACACCGATTGAAGAATCAAAAATACTTCTTAGAAGTATGTCTGAATGAACAAGTCCTTCCGAAAATGTACGGATTCGCGAGATGGACCCTGCAATCCGACCCCTTCCCTCTCGCAAACAAGATATTCCTGGAAAAAAATTTAAAATACGAAGTGCAAGATCTTTGTACTACGCAGTGATACATGGAACCCAGTCTAACCTTCGTCTCCTCACAACGGACCATATCTACAGGTATCTGGTTTCATTTTGTTCTGACATTGCTGCCTATAATAGCGCGACTCATTCCAACATACTTTCCCATAAGATAAATAACTTAATAAATAATAGCACTTGGAACAACCTTGAGCAAAAAGATAAAGTTTTAAACTTATCAAACAACAGCCCCCGCCATTAAACAAATATTGGTTTTGAACATTGATTTATCTTTTGCCCTCATGCCAGACCGGAAAAATAACCTAGATTTCATTGTTGCTTTTGACAAATTCATATGATAAAAATTACAGCCAAGAAGAGATATGTTCCAAGAAGAGTTATGTTTAAAAGGCATTTTAATAAATGCAATAGCTGACCTTAATAAGAAATACTCTGTCCCCCGTAGATTTATGAAAGCCATCCGCTCGCTACAATAATTAGATGTTATAATAAGTAGAGCCGACAAAGACGGCAAAATCGTGATTATGGACAAAGACTTTTACCTCGACAAAATCAACCAACTCCTCAGTGACATTAACACTTACGACAAATCAACGAAAAATTCCCTCCAAAACGTCCCCACAGAATTTTTTTTAGAAAAGTAAGACGAATTGGCAAAGACAAAAAGAGTATTGAACTACTGGAGAAATTTAGTCATTAATCCAAAACCACCTTACTTTTATGGCACTCTTCCATTAAGACCTATCATCTCATGTGCCGGAGCTTTCAATTATAAAATTTCTAAGTGGTTAGCCGGCCTCCTTTCACCTTTCTTAGGCACATTTTCTTCCAGTCACATTAAACATTCTGAAGATTTCTGTCACGAATTCAAAGAAGCAGATATACCACTTCACAACATAAAACTTCTAAGTTTAGATGTAGATTCCTTATTCACAAAAGTACCAGTACAGAACGTTCTACAGTTCTGAGGGAAAAATTAGCCCCCTATCCAGATCATTTCCCACTAGTTCTAGATAAAATAATAAGTTAGTTGAATTGTGTGTATCAAATAACATCTTTTCATTCGGGGAGTCACTCTATAAACAAAAATTCGGGTGCAGCATGGGCAGCCCTTCAAGTCCTGTTTTAGCCAATCTATACATGGAATATTTTGAAACTGTAATAATAAACGCAATAAATCCTAAAGACATACTATGGATGAGATATGTAGATGACATCTTAACATTTTGGGATAATAAGTGAGGCAATTTCAATGAATTTCTTTCAAAATTAAATGCATTAGTGCCTTGCATCAAATTTAAAGCTGAATGGGAAACAGACATCAAAATTCCTTTTCTTGACGTTTTAATAATCAGAGATACGAGAGAATACAAATTTACCATACAGAAAACCAACTTTCTCTCTGTCACACATTCATTTTTATAGCTATCATGACATCTCTATCAAAATTGGCACAGCCAGCAATTTATTCTTAAGAGCCTCACGTATTTGCTCCCCGGATCTCCTGGAAAAGGAAATTGAACTAATCCACAAGCAGCTGTCATCTTTACAATACCCTGACCATTTAACTGAGAAATCGACCCACAAACCAAACAATTTTCTACCGTGCCCCCCATAACAAGACCAGAGTGACGCCCAACAATAAAATAAAAATCCCACACCTGGAGAGGATTCAGATGTTTACACGGACACTTGGATACTCTAACCCTTTTGCTTTTACCTACCCAAATACCTTAGCCAAATCCCTGATTAACACCCAACAAAAACCAGTCCACAAAGACACGGGAGTTTACAAAATCCCTTGACTCGATTGTGACCAATCTTATATCGGCTTCACAGGCAAATCATTCCCCCTAAAGATTAATACAACATAAACGTTCAGTTAGGTACGGACAACAGAGTTCAGCTATTTTTAACCACATAAATAACCATAACCACAGAATACACTAGAATATATCTCGTATAATTTATAGCAGCAATTGTCGGTTCAAAAGCAAGATGGTGGAATCAGCCTTGATTAAACAAAGAAATGCAATGAATCTCTCAAGAGGCGCCTGGGATTCAGATATTATAGATAAAATCTTCCTCAAACCCGCGATTAATAACATTAAAGAGAAATTGTCAATTGGAGTGACTTAATGGTATAAATACAGCTTTTCTGTAACTTTTTCTCATTCACTATTTGCCTGTGGAGAGAGACAGTTTGGTCTCTGAAATATAGCCTTTATTGTCCACATTTTGGCGTATCTATGGGCTCCCTTATATTTGATGGAATTCTGTTTTAACAGAAAATATTTCACAATCATATTATTTATATATAAACTATATATATATATATATATATATATATATATATATATATA
Source organism: Macrobrachium rosenbergii (assembly GCF_040412425.1). Lineage (NCBI taxonomy): Eukaryota > Metazoa > Arthropoda > Malacostraca > Decapoda > Palaemonidae > Macrobrachium > Macrobrachium rosenbergii. Next base: position 63,597,542 of record NC_089743.1, read on the forward strand.
TATATATATATATATATATATATATATATATGAATCCTACAGTACCAGTGATGTCCTACCCAGACAGATAGTAAGTCATATGTATACCGAAATCTTCTTCTTCTTCTTCTTTTAACATGCTTTTTTCCCATTTTTGTATGGGGTAAGCACGATGCCTTCTTTTGAAGGATTTTTTTATTTGGCTTTGGGGTAGACCGTAGTCTCGATCGGCTGCCCTGCCTGTCATCGCTTAGACCCCGGTAGCGTATGGTACATGTATCATACCAGACCCAACGCCCTTTCTCCCAGAAGCGAGAAGTTGTTGCGCGGGTAGGTCGAGAGTTCGAGACGTGTGAGATGTTTCTTATGTTTTTAGAAGATGTTGGAGTGGCTTTGTTTTGTGTGTGTATTTAGTCTGTAACACCCATTTGCTTTTTAAGCAAACCTATATTGATTACATACATAATCCCGGGGTGTCTACACGGACAGCAAAGTGTCCGCCTCTCTGATCAGTCGGCTGCGGATTTGAACCCGCGCCACAGACCTCAACGAAGTCCGAAGCTGCTGCTGTAACCGACTGTGCCATCGAGGCTCCATATGTATACCAAAATGAGCTACGATATATCCGTAGAGTTTATTTAGTTACTAAGTCTACTGGTAGAACCAGCCCCGTTTCAGGGAAGCCCTACCCAACCCCATCCCCTTTGGTGCTAGTGATGTCTTACCCCCGCAGTATTCTCTCCCAGATATATATATATATATATATATATATATATATATATATATATATATATATATATATATATATATATTACTAAAAGGACCTCATTCAAACTGGATGGTATCTAATGGAGTTTTTATTCAAACAAAACACATCAAGTTTACATTAGAAGAAGAGAAGGAGGGAGAAATTCCTTTCTTGGATGTCCTGGTCAAGAGGGTAGGGGAGAATTTAAAATTCAAGGTATATAGGAAGAAGACACACACCAATTCATACATACATAGGTTCTCCAGTCATAGGGAAGAAATAAAAATAGGATTAATGACAGGGTTGGCCATCAGGGCTTATAGGATTTGCAGTCCCGAATTTTTAGACGAAGAGTTGGATTACCTGAGGGAGAGTTTTAGGAGATTAGGCTACCCTAAGTATTGGTGGGAGTGGGCACATATCAAAGCAAGGAAAAAACTATTTTGGGAGAGGGAAACGATAGAAAAGGAACATTTGGTAGGAAAGAAAATAATTACAGTCCCAGACAACAACTCTATTGCACCCATCAACAGGAAGCTAAATAATTTCAAATTGATAGGCAGCTACAAAAACACCATTAGGAATAAAATAGTTAGAAACAAAAAGTCGGTAGAGGGGGAAGAGATTAGAGGGGGGGTTTATATGGCAGCGTGTCTAGACTGTGAAGAAGGTTACTATGGCGAAACTGGCAAATCATGTAAAGAGCGAAGCAAACAACATCTGCAGAACATAAGGCATTATAATCAGACGTCGGCAGTAGCCAAACACTGTTGGGAAAATGATCACAGAATAGACTGGGAAAATATGAGTTTTCTGTACAGGAACACCAACAAAACATCTAGACTGGTTGTAGAGAACGCCTTCATAACTTGCGCCAACAACACGATGGCAGGGAACACCGGAAACGGCTTTGAAGACAGCATATCTAGAAAAATCATATACTCCACAGTAGGAAGGAAACGAAGAAAAAAAAAACGTAAGAGAACGCACGGAAAACGGTCACCTAGGAGGAAGGATCAGAGAAAGACCAAGGTCAGGAGGGGGTGGAGGTCACACAGGAAGAGCTAGGCGATTATAGGATTAAAAGTACCCAGCACACAGATATAAATACAGCCGGACTACGCGCCTGCTCATTGTAATGGATACTTGATAATGTGGACTGTTTGTCCAAGAAAGCTTGTAACTTTTTGAATAAAAACTTCATTAGATACCATCCAGTTTGAATGAGGTCCTTTTAGTAATTCTACTAATGCACAGAACAATTGTGTATGTGATAAAGTTAATATATATATATATATATATATATATATATATATATATATATATATATATATATATATATATATATATATATATATATATTTATAAATATTACTGCTGTTCGCCCTCCTAACATTTGTTTGTAATAATATCAGCCTGACCAAGACAAGGAAAAAGCTTTGTCCCACATTAGGAGTGTCTTCAGTTCAAACTTCGTCCGTTGTAGCAGCCGAATCACGTAGGCAGTTTAAAATTGTAATGTCCGTTGGAGAAAGGAATAGGTAGCATTTAGGCATTTCCCCCTATAGGAAAATTTCCATATCAGCCTTAAGAATAGGTGGTCCTAAAGTCCTTTTTTCCTTTCTACCTGTCTCTCTTGGCGAATGTTTTTAACAGAGCGTAGACGCCTAGGGCATGACTGTAGGCCTGTTTTGACCTAGGCCGGTCAGAGAACAGGCAGAGAGAAGCCAGCCGCCGAAGCCAGCAGACGTCTGGAAGTGGCTCTGTCACCGCCTTTGTCTATTATTTTATTAGAGAATAGTGAAGCCCGAACCACTACCCGGAACTTCCGATTGTCCGTTGTATGTACGACAACGCTTCGTCCTAAGGTAAAGTCTGGGTTTTGTTCGAAACTTTGTCCATTCTTTTATCCTCTTTTCTGTATTTCCCAATCTTTCTTTGTTTCATTCTCCAGCCACCATTTAGGGTAACCGCTGGTACGAAGTCTAGATTAAGCCAAATTATTATATTGTTTAGCGTTAGCTGAATTATCCCAGTAAGTCTCGGGGATTTAGGCAAGCAAGTCATTTTAATACTCCAGTATTTGTGGTGCCTAGCACTCATTGTTTGGGGAGAACTGTTGCATTTTTGTATTTAATACCATCTTAACAAGTAGAGATTTTTCTGCGTCTGCAGTTGGTGATGTTTATCATAAAGTCTTTATTCCCTGAATATTCTTTGTTAAGGTTAATTACCCTTAACTGGCGACCTTTGATTAATTAACGTCTGTCTTTGAGGTTAACTCGTGGCTTCAAGAGACAGGTTACGTGTATTCTAGGCATGCAGGGCCATGAAACTTTACGTAAATTAACCAATAACTGATCAGCCAAGACACCCACATAACAATATATATATATATATGACTGTGGACAGTCCTACCCCCTGTCATATATGCATATGTAGCTAAATAAATTCTCTTATCATATCTCATTTCAGTACACATATGACTTACTATCTGGAAAAGAAAACTTTAAGGCGGGGTAAGACATCACTGGCACTGTCATTCATATATATATATATATAAATATATATATATATATATGTATATATATATATATATATATATATATATATATATATATATATATATATATATATATATATATATATATATATATATATATATATATATGTATGTATCTATACATATATGTGTGTGTGTGTGACAGAAAGGCTTCAAAGATTTCCGGCACAATGTTCTCGATAATTTCAGATTCCCTAAACTCAATCAAAAGATAAACGAAAGTAAATCACTCTCTCTCTCTCTGATCAATGGAATTCTTCTCTCCTACTCTCTCTACTAGAATTAGTCATCTCCAGCGCGTCCTATTCCTACCCGGATAGGGGGAAGCCCTTTTGCTATTGTATACATACTCTCAATCTCTCTTTCTCCTCGCACTGACATTTATAATGTGACTCTTGAATATGTGATGCACCTAGTCGCTGAATTATTATTTTTAGAGATTTTATTGTTTTACTTAAATATTGTTGATGTTAGTGGCAGAAAGCAGTTAAATATTGCTGGGCACATCACACGGCATAAAAATCTATTCGCATCTGACCCGTAATTATCGTTGTTCAGACGATGAAACCTATTCATATGAAACAAGCTCACAGGGGCCACCGACTTGAAATTCAAGCTTCCAAAGAACATGGTATTCATTAGGGAGACGTAAGAGGAGGTAAATGGAAATATAGAAAAAGAGAAAATGTGACGTACTTGATGATGATGACGATTATGTCAGTTGAGGTATTATTTAGAGATTATAAATTGAAATAAAGACAAATTAAGATTTTTAAAAACTTTAAAGTCTATAAATAATTGTCTGAACAGCAAATTCCGTCGATGAAGCGAGACCGTTATAGAGAGAGAGAGAGAGAGAGAGAGAGAGAGAGAGAGAGAGAGAGAGAGAGAGAGAGAGAGAGAGAAACAAAAGTCAATACTTCATGCAGAAAGACTGCATACTAAAGAAAATTAACTGCCCTTGATTGATGAATAACTAATTATATTTCCAATCTGATGTGGATACGTTTCCTTGTAGGAACGTACACTTTGAAGAACAGATGCAAAGCTCAAAAAAATTGGGAAAAAATATCTAAAACAAATTATCAAGTTGGAAGAGAGAAACGGAGTTTTACAACGTTCCCCAGACGATTTCGATGAAAATACAATTGGAACCTCTTTGCAGTTGCCGGAGTTTCAAAAAAGACTTTTCCCAAGCAATAGTTTAGGCTCCTTCACCAATGAATGCTGCAGCAATGCTCTTTATAAAATGCCTCACGAGTACATTTGGACGAACTGTTTGAGTATAATTTTACATAGACATTCTCTTGTTAGATAACAAACTGGGATATTTTATTTAAAATTTCGTGAAATAATTGAATATTTACCTGCTGCGAACAGCACCGATAAAATTACGAGTGAACGACTGAAATAACAATAGTAATAAATCTGGAAGCCAGTTCAACAAACGTTTATCTTCATACAGAAAAACAAATCACTCATTCTGCTTCAGTCTTTTATCAAGCCCTCAGTTAATTAGACAAAATCCATATTCTACTTTGAGAATCAAATGTCTTAAACCATTTGTTTAGGAAACAATAGAAAAATTAATTTCATAATCGAGGCTCTGCTGAGTTAATTGTAGTATAACGAAAATATCACACTCCGTTCCCGGCATAAATACACGCTTCTGAATGTGCAGAAGATAATTAACTAAAAACCTTTCATAAACTACACTGCTTTTGAAGTAGTTCGGTGCCCTACTCACAAAAATCAACTCGAACAAGTCTAGACTCTTATCTCTCAGAAAATTCGTACTGGATGTAAATAATTACATCTAAAAAGGCATGTTTACAGATCCCATGAGTCAGTACTATATTATTATTATTATTATTATTATTATTATTATTATTATTATTATTATTAAAATATGCTGACAGTGCACCAGTCAGCGGCATTTTAAGAGTTGGCCGATTGCACTAAATATTCCACTACGAAAAGTATGTCAGCAGTGCTGCTATCTTATTTATTAAAAGTGACCAAGCGATAAAATAAAATACGTTGACACTGGTTGGTCACTATGAAAGTTGTCGACAGTGCTTCGTCAGTATTATATCATATATGTCGACATTCCATACTGACATTCATATTTCCATACTGACTGAAGCTCTGTCGAAATATTTTCGCTGGCAGTCAGTCCAGTGAAAATATTTCGACAGAGCTTCAGTCAGTACGGAAATATGAAAAGTATGTCGACGGTGCTTCTCTCAGTACTGTATCAATGAAAATATCTCTACAGCAATCTGCTAATTCCTTAATAAAGAATTCATTCGATGTACAGACTAGACAAGATCCCTAAAATCGCTTTACTTCCAGTTACAATGAGGAAAACGCATTTCATTGTCTCCATGCAAACTTGCCAAAACGACTAAATTGGGTAAATTATTCCATATTAAACATAGCAATATGCACTTAGTTCTTTCTTATATCTATGCACTTATGTGAACATGTTTGCCTATCAAACCGACAATTGGAGATTTCACGGTATATATACACACATGAAATAAATGTAAACATATAATTAGTAAAATAATAAAAAATAATCCACATGACATATCAGCCAAGAAACAAGAATGCACAATATACCAGTAAAAAAAACCCGTGGGATATCGAACAAGGGCAAGTATACAAAAACATAGACAATATGGAACTAGGGCATGAATGCAAAATCAAAGAAAATATCAAACAAGGCAAGAATGCAAAAACAATTTGAAACAAGTGAAAGAATGCACATATAAAGACTATATAAAACAAGGACAAAACACACAAAAATCTAAAAATAAACACAAGAACACCTAAACATCAATTAAAACTAAAACTAAAAAAAGCAAAATCATTTCACTTACAGACAAAAATGCAAAAAAGCATCGATTCAAATCCAAAATGCATGCAGGTCAATTTGCCGGCAGAGAGGGGCACAGGAAAAGCGAAGATAGCGGTCGTCACTGGTCTCTAGGTAATAAAAAAATAATAAGAAAAATATCCGTAGCTAAAAACACCCTGATTCTAGCAAGTATCTCATGATCCGTCTTTACCCGAAGCCAGGCGATCAATCACTCAAACAAACCAACTTTATCAACTCACGGGAGAAAAGTATAGATGATCTCGGAAGATTTGTGAAGAGGTTCGGCGAAGTTTCCAACAACTCTGCCTAAAAAATGTGAAAAAGGGGGAGAAAGAGGAAGATAGAAGAATATGAGTCTCACTATGAAAATCTGAGGAATAAATGATCCAAGAAAACGAATTTGACACTAGGAGACTGATGGCTTCATGATGAAGATGAAAAAAGGTACGCGTCACGAAGGAGTTCACGTATGTTTCATAGCCAGCCTCAGAACTTTCAATTAAGAAGATACTAGTCAATGCTACACTAACTAAAAATAATGCAAATGTTCTTCCTCTGTTTATTAAGTTTAAAATAAAAATACATAAAAACTTACGTCATATGCAAACAAAAAGTAAACGATCGGCTAATGGTATGAACCGAAAAGCACCAGTATTCCATTTCGTTTTCCAAGTAATTATCCGTAAAAGCTGACTCTCCAACACAATTTTTTTTTTAACGAAAACTTACCAAACATATGCAGCGAAGAATTTTCCACCCACTGCATTTGTTCATGCGATCGCCTACTTAAATGTGCGCACTATATTATCAGCTAGCTTTCAATTCACGAGCCGCCGAGTGAAGGTAAAAAAACTCTCGGTCTCATTTTATATCGTCCGGGTTCGAAAACCCAATACTCTACTCTCCCGGTGAAACAACGGAAGGGAAAAGCAATTACGGACATCTTTTATTTCCACTACAGGTGAGACGTTTATTTCTGGAGTGGGATGTGAACAAATTGTAATCCAATACTTATTGGAAGGGAAGCTTTATTTCGAGTTTCCTTAATGTTAAAACCTCTAAAAATACACTCCTGCGCAAGGAGCATGAATACAGAGTATCTACACACACACACACACACACATACACACACACATACACACACACATGCACACGATCTGCGTGGTGTGAGTCCCCAAACAGCCAGAGGCATGGGGCTGCAGTACTATACCTTGTACTGGTAATGAAAAGAAAATAAAGGAAAAGAATGCTAGAACAAATGTTAAGGTTTTGGATATAAGGCTGAAGAAACCTATGACAGATGAATCGTTTAAGGAGGGAAGCCGGGCGCTTAGGGCAATTAGTAATACATAGGTAAAGAGGAACAGCGTGCAGGAATGAGAAGGACAATGGAGAGATTTTGTTTGAGGTAACCGAAGGTTGTATATCTAGAGAAGTGGTAGTCATAATGTGGAAGCTTTAGGGCTAATGAATAGAAAACAGAGGGTGAAACAAAATGATTTCGGCAAGTGTGGACCTGTACCCGACTGAGTCTGGCAAATATGAAAAGGAGGTGTGCTAGGAGATTTAAATGCGAAGGAAGGTGACAGAGAAAAGGACAGTGCTGTTGGTCAGCATTGAGTTCCTAGAGTAAACGAAGATGGAGATTCTTGTGATGACGTGTTCGGAATGGAGCCTGATTGTTTCCCAAGTATACTTGGAGAAAAGAAGCAGATGGAAGAGAAGTTGAAGGATGTAACGATGAGAGGGGCAGTGGCTGAAGGTATATTCGAGCATTATTTGATTTGAGTGACACTTAATATGTGTATAAGTTCCAGTTGGAGCAAAAGATGTGAAAATATGATCAGTGCGTCTGACAGGAAGGAAAGGGAAGAGAATATAAGAAAGTGGGTGATATCTGGGCTTAGGTTAAAGACACGGTGGTGAAATGAGTAGATAATGAGTAGGAAAAATTAAATAACGGAGTCTTTGGGGCATCAAGGGGTGTTTGTGGTAATAAGAGGTAGCAGGCGTGGATAAGCACAGCGCGTGGTGGGATAAGAAGTGAAAAAAAAAGAGATTATTTGAAATGCAGCTGAAGGACAACACAGATCGAGTACAAGTATACAAAATAATATATAGTGTAGTAAAAAAAGACGAAATAAAAAAAAGGCTACTAATACAAACAGATACACGAAAGTATGTTTCTGCAGAGAGGTAAACGCAAGGAGAGAAAGGTTACCGAACAAATGAATCTCAGAACAATGGCGTTCGAGGCGAGATGATGTCTGAAGCGAGAGATGACCTGGATTGACTTCTTGAAGTGATTTTTAGAAGTCAGAGAAAGGAATTTATCATTAGGTACGTTGCGATATAAGAAAATGAGTAGATAACGAAGTGTGGAATGTTTTGCTACTTGTATATGATCCATTCCTGACCGGAGTTAGTAAAGGGAAACTGAAAAAGCTAGTAACACGTTCTCAGATATGTGCCCATATGTGCTGGTACCTAATTAAAATTACTTTATATATCTCTGCTCTGGAAGACATGGAGCCACTGAAAAAAATTTTAAAATTAAAGTGCTGTTAAACACAAAACACCCAGTTCCAGGAATGCACTTTTAGTCTAAAAAAAAAATGGTAAAATTACCCAAAATAGCACTACTATAAATTTCAAAGACTCAATTGGAAGGGTGCCGTCACACTCAAGACCTTTACTGCTGACTCCAGACCCATTACTAACGGTGGCTTTCGAACAAATGTAACAATGAATCTTGAGTTCTCAAACTCTATCCAGTTCTTTTGAATCACAATTATTTAGGTTCCCTTGAGTCTGAATTTAGGAAAAGACTAAAAGAGGCAAATTAAACAATGGGCAGACTGAATAAGATTCGGAAATCAAATAGATTGAATTTTCAGACGAAAGTAAAATTTTACACAAGACCAGTACGATCCGTTCTGCTATACGGACTTGAATGCAAACTAAATATACCCATAACATTTTGTCGACATGAAAGTAAAGTTTTGAAAAGAATACCAGAGTCAGATGGCAGGACAGTGGTAACTGATACCATACGGGAATTACGGATTTTTTTGCATGCAGATGATAAAATGATGACATGTAGGCGATCACAGTGGAATTCCCCTTAAACACTTACATACAAACACATACACCGCAAATACATAAATATATATATTTGTGTAACACAAACTTTTACATACAGCACGAATATGATGCCTATGCTTCCATTTCGTAATACACGAAAACACAGTCCAATCCCAATGGAATTTATAAGACTGTTTTTGCTGTGATCCTACTCGAGACGGAAGCCATTACCGTCAGGTATGAGGAAGTGCCGCCATTAATAAAGTCGGAACAACAAAGAAACTTTGGGACATTTCACTTTGGTAAAGGCCGGGAGTTTTTCTACTTCAATTTCCCCCTTTTTATTGAGATCGTCGTTACTGTCACATCAATCTTCAATAATATCACTTTTATCATTTTCATCATCATCATTATCGTTCGTCTCTGCCACAGTGAGAACTTGTATTCTTAATGTGATCACTTTCTTCATTACTAACACCATAGGAAATTACAAGTTCTTCATCCTTTATGGTAAAGAATAAAAAACTGCAGTTCGAAATGAGCATATGTCGCACCACATGACGGGGGCGTTACACATTTGCATATGAAAGGAAATGGTTCAGCAGCAAAACATATCGATGGAGAAAGAGAGCCATGTTTCCAAGAGAAAGTTCGGTATCTTCCTAAAAGGGGAAATTTCAAGCTCAAAGCCTAAACGTCAGTCATAAATGGCTGTAAACTATTAATTACTAGCCCAAATTAATTGGAGGATCGCTAATATATGTTATAAATTGTTAATTCCGTTACATTTAGTATCACCTGATCCGAGGTCAACTTCTGTTTTTTGTCAATTTACGAACCTTTCGCCTATCAATGTTTTTCCAATCTACCGTTTAACCCTTTTCTGCTGATCGCAATTAATTTTGAATTACCACATCTTCATCTGTCAACTCTGCTCTGATAAGTTTATTTAAATGGGGATCTTGTATTTAATCAAATTCCAGGTTTCCAAAACACAGCTTCTTACTGTTTCTCGATCACCTCACCCACCCGGTTCTTCGATTAATTGTTAGGTAAATCTAACTGAACATCTCACCTCAATCATAATTTGGGCGTCAAGGTTGCATTCAACTTGTCCTGGCGAGACCAAATTGTTTAAATTGCTAAATCAAACTACATGAAAGCTTTTTGTTGGACTTATTCATCCCTGCTTGAAGTATAGTTTGTTCTTTTCTTTGGGTGATTTCCTCTCAATCTCGGTAAGACTAAATTTAAGTCACTTGTTTGCTCGATGACTAAGTTTTAAATTACTTGTCAAGTCCTTTCCTCTCAACTGCAAGTTAAGTTAACCCTTTCCTACAGCTACCATTTCTGTCACTGTTCCTCTAAGCTCAAGGGGGTAGTTCGTCCACCTCCTCCTCTTGGGCGGCATTGTAACACCCGTTAGGACATCCCCCCCCCCCTTCTCCCCCTCCTACGATTTTCCTGTTCTCTTCGGGCCTGGGCTGGAAAACAGCAGCCCGTTACCTCTGCCACTAACCTTTCCATTTATAAGAAATTACATGAAAATTACTTTATAAATATTCAACGGAAATCATGAACTATAAGGATGAATCGTGTAATTTTCTCTTGAAATTCTAATGCTGTGCTGATCTTTGAAAGAAAAATAAAAATCTCTGAATGAAGAACAACCCCTTTCCCAAAATACTTTAACGTCATTTAGAATATGAACAATGATCTCTTCAGTGACCTTCAAGGTGGTATCAAGTTGCTGGAAAGAGTAATTGCCAACTCCGTTACTAATAATAACAATACTGTTTCAGCTCCTTAGCTCCTTAGTACTTGATAGCTCTCGACGCCACCTTCCTACAATAATGATGTCGATTGGATTATCAGTTAACATAGGTTACAGATTTCTTTAATGAGAAAATAACCCAAAATAGTGTCGCCATATTCTGTTCTTTGTTTCCTTGTGCCGTTAGGTTATCAGTCCATGAGGCGGTCAATATTTCGGTATCAAATTGGGGGCAAAGGATTACTATTATTTTTGGGACGAACAGGCTCTCTAGATATAGAAAATGTACAATAGCCTTGAAAAAAACCTGGCCAGACCTATTTTAATGCTGTTTTTGTGTAGTTTGCATATAACACATTTTTCCGCAAATGAAGATGAGGCGGTTTACAAAAACCTTTGTAGAATGCTCTGTTTTTGGCTTAGAACCGTCAAATTTGTAGAGGTACGAGCTACTAACACAAGGAATAAGGGAAACGTGCAGAATTTGAATTTCAGTACCTTACAATCTGTTAATGCTCTATTTTATATACAAAACTCAATTTTTTTTATGAAAATTGGCAATATGATAATAAAATCATGACAACTTATAATCAAACCAGAGTATTAATTGTTTTACTATCAAAATACATTTGTAAAGCTTTCTTTTATTCTTATAAAAATTTCTGTAAGATGCTTTGTTTAAAAGCTACAACCATTAATTTGGAATGTAAAGAGAGAATCGTAGTGACTTGTAGCACTACATCTATTTTCACAGCATCCCTAGTCTCTAGTCTCTACACTGAACCATACTGAGTAACTTTACTCATATATTGCTTCACATTAACTAGATTTCTTAATTATTTGGAGCTGTCGCCTTAAAATTCATGGAGGATTTTCTTTTCATGTATTTTTAATCAACTTTCTAACAATACAGCTACATAAATCATATTTATCATTCATACTTTGCTGGTAATCTACGCTCTCAGTGACTCCTTGGTTACTGCAGTCAGTAAGATTACACATGTTTGTGCATTTCATTCCATTTAATAAGCAAATGCACTTGGGTAACTTACAACTTTTGGAGCATGTGCATGCAAGTAAATCAAGGATGGCCTCAGGGGCTGGCAAGCCATCCATCTAGTCTGTAGCAAGTTTCTCTTTTTCATCAGTATTAATCAATTTCCAACCTTTTCCAGTGGGAGTTTGTGTACCATGATCTGGTTGTAAGCTTCTTTTCCATATTGCAGCTCGATAATTTGCCCTCTCTGAATGTTTTTTTCAAGCATTCTAAACATGGCGGCAACATACGACTATCTATTTCTCCCTTTTTGGCACAAAGCACATGGTACCTTAGTTCACTGATGTTAAATGTTGCTATTTTCCCAGAATAAAAGTAGCAAGTGAACCTTTCCAAGTCTGCCATTAATGATTCTGATAAGTCCCACTCTGATCCCCACTTGGAATAAGTGTTATATGCTCCTTCACTAACCATCTTCTTCAGTCCTATAACTTCTCTTCCCGCAAATGCTCTGACCGTGTCATAACCAGTGAAAGAATGTAGTCCAATAAGAGCATCACATACATCTTCTCCAAGATGAGCTACTACTTGTTCAATATCAGCAAGTTTTATTCTACTTTTAGATCCACATTTTTTATACAAAATGGCACTTTGGTATATTTTTGAAATGCTAGGCATAAAATGAACACATCAGTACCTACTGAACTTATCAATACTGCTTGATATCCTTCCTTTGCACCATGGTCAGCATGTAATAGTAAGCGACCATCTGCTTCTTCATGAGTACTTCTCAGTTCATGTATATCCCGGGTATTACTGTTGGTAATTTTGTAACGTGTCTCCACATGTTAAAAACAATTATTTATCTTTTAATTTTTCTGTATACTACACAGCTTTTTCCATTCTTCCACCAAGAATGAAGTGAGCCTTGTTTTGTTACTTGTTTGCCGCAAAAACTTTATTCATTGTCTAATTATTTGTTTTTCAGTAACTTGTGGGACCTTCATTCCAGAATCTGACCCTGTCTCGTTTGTCGCTCACTATTTTTGATTGATAGTTCTTGATATCTATAAAATACAAGACCAATTCTTTGACTTCCCTCACCTTCATTTAAAATCATGAAAAACAAATATTTGGCAATTTCCCTTAATGTTGCTTGATTACCTTTTATCTTTTGAACAAGATGCATGCCAATAATAATTGTTGCAGAATGCTGCGAAACAGATTCAGGTGTGGGCACAACCTATTGCAAAAGTTTTCAAGGGAAGCTTTGTTAGTTTTACGAAGTAGTCCCTCATGCGTTGCTAAAGGCCATGGAAGAGGTCCCAAGGAATGAGATAAAACCTCTCATTTTAAGATTCCGAGCTTGTGATGTTATGATGATTTTACCATTCAAAATTACTGTTTCATCTTTATATTTTACCTCTTGTTTCATGAACATTGAAGTGAATGTTTTAAGTTTACACTGCGTCATACAGTCACTAAATTTCTTTGTAAGAGGGATGCTTTCTAGTCGCTCCTTCTTAAAGATTTCATATTGATTTTCCCCAATTTTAAGTACATTCATTAGGTCTGTCTTAACTTCAGCAGTAACTATTTTTCCTGTACAGATGATTAACAGTTAATTTTCTTCTGCAAAAGGATCGATCCAGTTTTTAATGACATTCACTGCAGATGATGATGCAGTTTTTAATGACATTCACTGCAGACGATGATGCAGTTTTTAATGACATTCACTACAGCTGATAATGCATGTTCATCATATTCCGTTCTTGTTGTAAGCAGGTCAGGGCGAAGGGAACTAGACCCACCAGATTCAATAAAGGTCTGCATAAGATGTAAAAATGAACTTCGGTATTCTGCTTTTCACTGGTCCTGGCTTAAGACTAAATCGTGAAATAACCCCCGTTATTTGAATATCTTGATTTATTGGTATGCATCCAAAGGTATTTGTTTCTGACATCTGGACAGAGAACTGGCCCTTCAAAAAACGGTCATGTACTTCAGGGTGATCTTTTTCTAACTGTAACATTTGAGCATAGTGTACTGGTATGTATCTTGCATAGCTGACCTTATCATAAGAAAAGCACCAAAGAATCATTAACCTTATTACATGGGGATGCAGGAGCCAGTTTCCCTCTCGAGGTGCTCGTAGGAGATAAGCAGCACCCTGTCAACATATGTCATCCAGAAAGTTGATAGGTCTCCAGTATCATGACGATCATAATCCAAAAACTTATTCCACAGGTTAAATGCAGATTCAAATTCTGATCCTTGCAATATTTCATCAATGTTGCCCTGACCGAGATCATCACTTAATCTCATTACTTCACTGATAAGTTGTTTACTACCTCGACATTTTCATTAGTAGTCCAGGATAAAAAGTTTTCCCACACAAGTCTCATCAGTGCTTCATATAAACATTCAATGCAGATGTCACGAAGGCCTCCATCTTGGAATCTTTTGCCAAGAATTGACGTGAAGTTACAGATGGTGTGAAAAGCTCCCATACGAAGAATTATATTATTTCACGCCTCTTTTTCCTTCCATATGATTTTTTGGCTTTTGTTGTCCAGTTGTCCACAAGTCACTGCATAAACCAAATCCTGGCTAAATGAATGTATGAGTCTGACGACTCTTGGAGATGGGTTTGCATTGGTAGCATTTACTGTAAGAAGCCCCATGAAAAACCTTTGAAGCTAATCATGTATTATACTTTATAAGACCGTGGATCTACATCAGATGGATGACATGGCCATGGTGATTTTGCGAGATCATTCTTAATCTTGTTTCCAAGATGGTTTGATGCAAAATCAATTAAGTTCTAACTCTGCCTTTAAAATCTGATTTACCTTTTGAGGTATAGCCAATAACTTTACATTGTTATCTGGATAAACTGATAAGCAATGCCCTAAGTATTTTAGTATATTTCTTTTGATGTTCTTTTTGGTGGAATCATTGACTTCTTGAATTCCATTTAATTTCATTACTGACTGAAGATTATCTGTCAAGTATGAGAGGGGAACAATTTGTTGGTTTGGGATGACGGATGTTTTTATATTTTTAATTAAATCATCATTCAAATCATGTTCTACTTCACTATAAAGCTTATGGTTTTCTTCGGAAGCATTTAGTTCTTTATTTTTACTGGTAGATCTGGTGTAATTTCTGTAATAGACCTGTGATACTGAGCTTCTACAGCTACCAGGTCTCTGCGAGTCAGTACCATAATCTTTGCATCCCCGCGATTGATGTATATTTTTGAAGAGTATCATCCACGTGTAATTGTGTAGCCTTTACTAATTTCTCTCATGACAGTGATCCCTTCACCCTTTTTGTCTTTTCACAGACTATGCAGACTGCTTGAAGTAATGGTCCAGGTGTTGTTACACTCCTTGGTCGTTTAATAGCGGAGCACTCTCCTTCTACATCACTCACTTTTCTTTTCAGTGCGTCTAGATCTTTTTTCATAGTGAAAATACTTCTACATTTTCTGTGGTAGAATATATGAGGAAATTCATTATCACTTAAGCCTGTAGATAAGGCTAAGACAGGTTCATAGTTTCCTATGGTGGCAGCTTTTAATAAAGTTTGCCAAGACTCATAGCACTTAAAGTTCAACTAGTCTTTCATTCTTATCAATTTTATTCGAACATCTGTATAAAATACGCTTTTCTTCTTCAGTAACCACAATATTAATATCTGTCATGATTAATATGTATTGAACAACACTCTAGTTTTCACCTGTGGAAGAGAGAAACGAGAAATAGTGAAAACAGAAAGAAACTGACAAACTAAATTCAAATAAAATGGGTTTTTTTTATTAAATTATTCAAATTAAATGAATTTTTAATCAACTGAAGTCATTATACCATCACTTGGAATAATGATTTGGAATAATGATTCTTAAAAGACAATACAGCTCTTATTACTGTATTATTCGTCAGTTTTGGCCATTTATCAATGACAGATAAGCAGATAAATGGCTTAAAATGCAGAAGAATTCTTTTTCATCCTTTTGACGTCGTCATGCAATTATTTTAGTAAATGCTCATAAGATATGATTTCCAGTAGATATTCAGGGCTATCATACATTTTCCAAACCTATATACTTGAACCTATCTGAAAATCATAGTGAAACTTTGCCCCTAATTTGATACCCATTTTCAAAATTTGAAGTCTGGCTAATGGACTATATGGCTCTTGGCTGGATTTTAAACCGTATACACTACTTCCTTTTCCTAGTCATTTATTTAGTGACTACTTGTTTTATCTGTTAAACAATTTATTCACTCGTTGGTGGTTCTGTGAATATCAAATTCCCTCTTTAAATACTAAAGCATCCTGGTCTAAAGAAAGTTGCCAGACACAGAGGCCATTTATATCTCGATACATTATGCACACAGTAATAATAATAATAATAATAATAATAATAATAATAATAATAATAATAATAATAATAATAATAATAATGTCCACTTGTCTATATGAGCAAATATTAGAAAATATAAACTAAAAACCCACAAACAGGTTCCCGGTGAATTTAATCCCTTTCATTCAAAAGCAAAGACAAAGAAAGAAATCCACGGAAAGCTGTATCCCACAAAAAGAAGACACATTCCTAACCCCTGACACCAGTTCTTCGAATTAATCCCTAAACGACAAACGTCTGTCAAACTGGTAAACAAATAGAATAACTCAAAATTCCTCTTTCTCTGCGAATGGTGATTAGTTCGTATTACGCCACGACTTTTCCTTGCTTTCAATTAATCATTAAACCCTTCCGCTTCCTGTCACAAAACGAAATCACTTCCTCGACCCTTGACAAAGTAAGTCGTTATCCTCAAGTAATCCCGTGCAGTGTGAAGCTTTTCACTTGAATTAATTTCGTCCCCGCAATTATCAACAATAATATCATATTTCTCTACCGTCTCCCTCGTGCATGCACACACACACACACACACACACACACACACACACACACACAGAGAGAGAGAGAGAGAGAGAGAGAGAGAGAGAGAGAGAGAGAGAGAGAGAGAGAGA
>NC_089743.1:63617113-63627113 GCF_040412425.1 Macrobrachium rosenbergii
GTTGGGCAAGGTTCACTTGTTCTTCTGAATGTACAATAAAAAAACATATGATGATGAATGAATATGTACATAAATACATACATACACATTATACAGTATTTATACATATATATAATGTATATTATATATATCATATATATAATATATATATATATATATATTATATATAATACATACTATTATATATATATATATATATATATATATATATATATATATATATATATATATATATATATATATATATATAATACATAATATATTTGTATATCATGTGGCCTTGTAATATATATGTGTTCTGTAATTTTTATATATTTTCTCTTATGTTTGTCATGTGTTGTGTGTAGTAACAATGATTGTTGAAATATCAAATGTCAGATCTTAAAAGTTACTGGTAGAATTTAAAAATACATTTTTGTTGTTAGGGTGATGTTTACACAAGTGGTAGACTGGTGATGTTTGCACAGGTGTCAGGCGTTCAACCAGGGTAACCCCTTTTTGCGAAGGTTCATTTTCTTATCTACTTAAATTGTCATCAAAGGAGATATGGGATGACGGGTTTAGATAATACTGGTAGCCTGTTGTTTGAGCAAGTGTTCAGGCAGGAAATCCCCTGTCATTAAAAGAGATATGTGCTGACAGGTCTACATGATCCTTTTGGCCCTTTTGGCCCAGGGGAAAAATCCCTGTTGTTACCCCTTCAGCCAGGGAAAAACCCCTTTTGTTTGGTATAATCCCCGGGATTTTTCCCCTCCGATTGCGTCATATTTAGTGTCACGTTCCCAAAATGCCTTAGTGGCAACATAGGTTTCTTTTCAAATTGAATATCAGAACACTGTCATTCCTCACAGAGACCCTGTTGGAGTTGATTGGGATCTCTCTTTCTCTCTCTTACCCTCTTTCTTCAAAAGAAAGCACAATTTTATTTGTGGTCACTAATAATCATATTCCCTTTTTGAAATCTGACCATGAGAAAAGTGTATTAAAAGTGTATCAGGCGCCTCATAGAAAGTGTGTTTTTGTGAATTTTACAAAGGCTCTCACAAGCTTGTGTAAGGTAAAGTGGATTTTTAATTATTATTACCATGGTATAATAAGATATATTAGGGAGATTTTGCCTTAGTGAAATTACTGCTGATCAATCTTTTGTGCATTTTTTGTGTGTTCTTGTGTTGATAAATCTTTTGTAAATTTTTTTTGTGTTCTTGTGTTGATAAATCTTTTGTGCATTTCTGTGTGTTCTTGTGTTTGCAATTTCTTAATTTTGCCCAATTTTTATGTTGGAGATTTATCATTTATTCACTTAGCGTTTTATACATTTTGATACTTTAATATTGCATATTTGATTTGATTTTCATTTATTAAGATTTCCTTTTCAAATCTTGAGTAATTCTTGATAGTTTAAATTTTGCTTGGTTAACACAATTTCTTGATAAAATAGAGTTTTGTGGATTAATTTTGTTTAAGAATTAATTAAATCCTGTGTTGTTTTCAAGTAATGGTAAATTTTTCAGATTGTGAATTCTAATTATAAATTTTGAAGTTAATAATTTTTTGTATTTAAAATTTTTAAACACAGTGTTTTATTTCTTGACCACCAGTGAATAGGATTAATTGTGTGTTCATAAGGCAAAGTGATAAACAGGTTTTGTTCCCTTGAGTTTTGCGAAAGTGAATTAAGACCCGGGAAACAATTATAGTTGTTTGATGGAGTGATACCCTTTTTCTCTAGTATATTTCTTGTTTAACTGTTAATACCTAACACAAATCTTGATAAACTTAGTTTAATTTTTCAAGTGATAAATAAGTTTTAAGGGATCAACGTTACCGTTAGAATGCTCAGTCATAATTTTATTGTTATGAGAGTTCAGGTATCTGGCTGAAGTGAGGTAAATTTTTGGATTTTGTGACTAGCTGTTTAATAACCAGGTACTTGGTACACTTCAGACAATATATATATATATATATATATATATATATATATATATATATATATATATATATATATATATATATATATATATATATATATATATATATATATATATATATATTTATATATATGTATAATATATACATATATATATATATATATATATATATATATATATATATATATATATATATATATATATATATATATATATATATATATATATATAACTTGAAATGCTCATACACAAATTATTTTATGAAATTTTCATATACTTTTTATATTTTCCGATGTGGTTTCCTTGTCATAAATGTCAACGTCGACAGAAATGTAACAATATCCCAGAAATATCTAAAAACACGCTTTCCTGTCGTTGTCAATATCTAAAGTAGGAAAAGCGTACCAGAAAATAGAAAACAATACCAACAAATTAATTATTCTATAAATGTATTCATTCTAGACAGTAACTGTGAAACATATGTCCTCTGAGAACATACGCATACATTTTCACATGTTAAGTCACCAATAACCCACTGAAATGGAATTAACTTTAATTTGGGAGCAATTTAGACTTACGTTTTGTAAAATTAGTAACTATCTTACATATATAATTTGAAAGGTTAATTTCAATCTAGGTAGAGTACTTCAGTTCAATAAAAGGACATATATCAAAACCGAATTCAAGTCTTATCTGTCAAACTTCCAACTTAAATAAATTTTTCACCAATCAATCGTTTTCCATTCTCTCCTTTTGACCAAACCACCTCAAACAGCTACAAACCAGTTTTTGCACCCACGTGAAACCATCTCACCAAGCGTTACACCTACTTCTAAAATTCTCATTATTTCATTAAATCTGAAATTGAACATTTTCTGCCTTTTTCAATGATACTAACTAAACATTCACATTTTGTTTTCATTACAGACGAGTTTGCTCAACAATCCACACTTTCTTACATTGTCACTCGTTGCTGCACATGAGAATTGACTAACTTCCTTTCTTCTCCTCGATTTCATTCTAGTATCATCCACTAAATCCAATTCCACAAAGTACAGGTGCCATACTAAAAAATTCTTCCTTTAGAACCGTTGGTTGTGGAGACGATGTTCTTATTCATATTTTGAGTATTTAAATACCTTTTTACCTTCGGAATGAATTAATGAATAAAATATAGAATTTAGGCCAAAGGCCAAAAACGTCATTCAGTGCTGAAAAGGAAATTGAGAGTGGAAAGGCTTGAAAGGTGCAACAGGAGGAAAACCTTGCAGCTGCACTATGAAACAAGCGTTAGGAGAGGGTGGGATAGCAAGAGGAAGAGAAAGAGTATGAATGGAGGTACAGTAAAAAGAATTAAAGGGATTGTAGCTAGGGGCCGAAGGGACGATGCATAGAACCTTAAATAATGCCTACAGTGCACCGCGTGAGGTGCACTGATGGCATAACCCCCCCCCCACGGGATTTTTCCTTCGGGTTTACTTGTATATATAATTCATACCCGACAAATGTTTCTTCATCCCGAGCAATTTTGACAAGACTGTAATAAAAATTAGCTTAAAATGCAAAACTACAGTATATTTACACGTTGCAGGCATTTTAGCAAACTACAAAGTGAATGGTAGATGCCTATTGGTCGTTTTGACTGTCGATTCAGTCGCATACCAAGTAAGTTATATATCCTCTCTTCTATAAGTATGAGCTTGGGGGTAGGGTGAGGGAAGCATGGCTGGGTTTTGCCATAGTTCTATATACGTCACCCATTTACATCTGTTGATGGACCCGACTGCCACCACTATTTGTAGAAGGCAGAAGTGGTATCCCCCATCAGCATCAGGAGTGAGCGCTTTTGATTATAAGCACCTACTGTACATGATGACAAATAGCGCCTTAGTTGCGGTGACCTTAGTAAACGCTTCGGCTTGGTGGTGGTTGTGTGTCATGTCTAAAGGCCGCCACTATCGCTAAGTTATACCTTGCAGTTATGCCTTCACAGTCAGCCTGTGCAGGCAAAACTGAACGTTAGTGGGTTCAGTTTTGCCTGCATAGGCTGACTGTGCAGGCATAATTGCGCAGGTATAACCAAACGTTAGTGGCGGCCTTAAGGTAGCAATAACTGAGGTTGTGACATGCACCTTCAGTAAATCAGAATTTATATATTACATTGGTGAAGAGAGGCTCTGTTCTTAACCAGGGCGATCACTAGATCCATGTGGTAGTAGATCTGTAAGGATGTTCGATTATCTGTGTCAATTTGTGCTTTGCTGTTTTGCAGTTAAGGATGATATTTTCTTCATGCTCGGGCCATCCAGGATTCTTGCATATTGATCAAGCTTACAGATACAGCTTTCCCCAAGGTTACTGCTGTATCCCTCATTCCTGAAAAGCCCTCGGACACCATTTAGCTCTGAATGTGCAATGTTCTTTTCACTTAGATGGTGACAACAATGCATATCCAGGTAGAAATATCAAATGGAGTACATGAAAAACCTCTCCTTGTTCCTGAGAACAGCTGAATGAATATTAAGAGATATTAAAAATATAAGAAAGTATTTTCTGCAAATACGGCCACTGACTTTCACAAAAAAAAAAAAAAAATTGGTCAAGAGTCCTAACAGTATAAATTGACATGGCTCTACATAAAACCTCGGGAGGTTGTTACCATCTTCCAAGAACGACTCCAGGAAGCCCAAAAACAACGATGAGTAGTGATGGCTAAAGGGCTCCACAGACGTTACGACCGGAGGATCAGGTTCCGTTCAAACTCCGGCATCCGCGTTGCCCATAGATGTTCGGATTCACTTCAATTTGCCGAAACCTGATCGAGGGAAGACGTATCCGCTCCGCTCAGTGATGACGCTATAGACTGCGCTCTTGCAGCAGAAATGGGAAAACCCCAGAGAAAAAGGAGAACCTTGATGAAACTAATGTTGAAGAAGAGAAATGAATGATCTCACGTTTGTTTTTATAATGAATTAAAACTTTACCCTGGTGACTGGTTTAATTACCGGAGAATGGAAGACCAGACCGACATGGAATTATTATATATGGTCTCTTCTATTATGTAGAAATAAATACACACTTGTATGAGACAACCAGTATCACTGTACGAGAGGTTGCTGGCCACACTTCGCTTTGGCGCCACTAGTCGTTCCTTGGGGCATATAATCCCAGAGACATACAAAACAATATTCAAGTTATGCAACGTGAGGAGTTTACAAAGGTAAAAAATAACTATGTTGCATACACAGCATCCTGCATAGTCTAGTAGTATATAGTCAAGTATACAGTAGGTCCATGACCCGTTCAAGCAGAATAGGCCCTTAAACCTACTTTTCTGTAGCCAAGTAAGAGTAAAATTTTCAACTTTTTTGTACACAAAATTTTTTATTTATACAAGGAAAACTGAAATATTATTGAAAATATCACAAACTTTTATTTTTAGTAAGGAAAATAAGAATGTAATATAAAATAGTACTAATACATACATACATACATACATCATACATACACATTATATATATATATATATATATATATATATATATATATATATATATATATATATATATATATATATATAATATGTAATTAAATATATATATATATATATATATATATATATATATATATATATATATATATATATATATATAGTGGGTTTAATGGCCTATTCAGTTTTAACGGATCATAGACCTACTGAATACTAGACTATAAACCACTAGACTATGCAGGATGCTGTGTATGCAACATAGTTACTTTTTACCTTTTTAAACTCGTGTTGCATAACTTGAATAACTGCTTTACATGTCTCTGGGATTATATGCCCCAAGGAACGACTTGTGGCGCGGAAGCGAAGTGTGGCCAGCAACCTCTCGTACAGTGATACTGGTTGTCTCATACAAGTGTGTTTTTTATTTCTAGAAGAGGGGAGACCACATATAATAATTCCATGTAGGTCTGCTCGTCGATTCTTCGGTAATTAAACTTATATATATATATATATATATATATATGTGTGTGTGTGTGTGTGTGTGTGTGTGTGTGTGTGTGTGTGTGTGTGTGTGTGTGTGTGGGGTTGGAGAAGAGAAATGAATGATCTCACACTTATTTATTAAATAAATGAATTGAAACTTTACCCTGGTGACTGGTTTAATTACCGAAGAATCGACGAGCAGACCTACATGGAATTATTATATGTGGTCTCCCCTCTTCTAGAAATAAAAAACACACTTGTATGAGACAACCAGTATCACTGTACGAGAGGTTGCTGGCCACACTTCGCTTCCGCGCCACAAGTCGTTCCTTGGGGCATATAATCCCAGAGACATGTAAAGCAGTTATTCAAGTTATGCAACACGAGTTTACAAAGGTAAAAAGTAACTATGTTGCATACACAGCATCCTGCATAGTCTAGTGGTTTATAGTCTAGTATTCAGTAGGTCTATGATCCGTTAAAACTGAATAGGCCATTAAACCCACTATATATATATATATATATATATATATATATATATATATATATATATATATATATATATATATATATATATATATATATATATATGTATATATATACTGTATATATATATATAGCATCGACTCCTGTATTTTCAAACTAATTTGTCATAAGTCTCATTTCGCTTTCCTACGACGTTCAATATACTCCTCCAAGAACTCATCTGCCAACGTAGCTGCCATGTTATCCTTTCAGCTTCTAGTTGAAACTGAAGTATATCTTGAGATCACGCCATAGACAGGGAGGCCTCGGGCCACCTGAACTAAAACGTAAGCCACGAACTGGCAACGGCAGGTTGCAAGCTGGTCGGAGAGGCTGACGGACTCCGCCCACTTTTGGTCGGAGGAGAACACCATAGACAGTGAGGTTTACTTCCGGTTCAGACGACCGGATCCGGCGATCGTAACGTCTATGGGGCCCTTACGAAGGAAACCACATAGGAGGCCTTGAGGGAAAAGCTGAACGTAAAAGCCTTGTAACAAGCAGACAATTCCAGCAAGGTATGACTGACAACACTGTTGTACTTCAATTACCACAGTTCTACCGAAGAATCTCATATGGTTAAATACAATTTTTTTTTCTTTAATTCATTTTTAAATCTTGATTCAAGTGATCTATGCTTTACCCTTGCCTTTTACTAATATCCTTAGTATTCCTTTTCTTGTAGATTATCTTATCCTCTTCAGTGTCTCTTCCCATTTCTTGTTCGCTTCCTTCTTTCTTTTTGTTCCATACTGTATTTTCTTGTTAAACCACGTGTCTTCATTTTCCCCACTGCTTCCTCCTAAGATGTCTTTACCATGTCTTAACACGATTTCCACCGCTGGTTCCACCATTCACTGATGTCGTTCCAGAGAAAAGTACCATCAATGAATAGTGGGAGCAGAAATATATTTATAGGCTATACATTATATATATATATATATATATATATATATATATATATATATATATATATATATATATATATATATATATATATAACATTTGTAAAATGTTCATTTTTCATCAGTCATCATCATCATCATCATTATCAAGGCTCAACATCTTCAACCAAATTCTCTACAGGGCCCCATATTCAAGTTTGGCACCCTTTAGAATTCCGTGATTTCAAAGTAGACAAATAAAAATATCACAAATTCTATAAAAAAATAAATTTAACATACAATTCAGATCAAGACGAGATATAACCAGATTTTGGAATAGAATCAGGATGTTAAGTGCAAAGTTCACTTAGAAGTTTAAACAAGAAATAGAAAAATAAAAGAAGGAAAACAGTGCAGTGGGATATCACTAATATCAAACTTTAAAGTTTACAGAAAAGATTCGTCCTTAGAATAATTCTTCAATAATCGAGTGTTCACAAATTACCGACATTTACGAATATCAATTTGTATTAAGCCATCCATTTTTTTTCTCTTTCGCACCCACTGGATAACTTCAAAAGCCATAAAAAGTGAGTATGAAAAGAGGAATATTTTCTTTGCAAGTGCAAAAAACTGAAAAAAAGACTGACGAACCAACCAAGAAAAACAATTTCTAAAAACAATCGGAAAACGTTAAGAGAATTGTCAGAATCATTAAAACATTATACAACTGTTCTGCAGAATGAGAAAAATAAGGCTATAATTGTCCGTCAGAATCATTAAAACACTATACAACTGGTTTGCAAAATGAGAAAAATAAGGCTATAATTGTCCTTCACTCATTTTTAAAAATGTAATTCACCAACAATTTCCTAAAAAATTTACACGGCGTGGTCAGATCCAACTAAATAAAGAAAAAATGCTAATCAAATGTGAAGTCATTTATCTCTTGTCCCAGTGGTTAGTGAGATACATTAATAACATCGCACTCTTTTGAAATACAGTAATGTCCAAGCAAAGCACTTAGATTCACTAATAAATTAAGCCACTGTTGTTGGAATTAGCACCGTGAATTATTACAAATTTGTTAGCACAATTTCCCCATCTCCCAAAATATTTCATTTTATATTTACGTCAGTTGTATGCTATATACAGATTTATAAGCCAAGACAGCACCCAAACTATACACTCATTTGAATAAATTCGTAGGCCTAATACTGATGAGACAAAAAAATATATATTTTCACCAGAGATAAGAGAATGAATTCAAACACATTAAGAAATAAGCAAAAACACGACGCCCTCATATTGATGAGATAAAAAAAAATAAATTCTCCTTAGAGATAACAGAATGAATTAAAATATTAGAGACAATAAGTAGAAACACGAGTTAATCATTTACTGGCTTGTAAAACCGGCCTGCCAAGCGCTTCTCCCACCTCTGAAAGAGTTTGCTTATAAGTCAGCAAATGCGTCAGCAATGCTCCCTCCCTGTTTGTCTATCTCCCGACAGCGAGTTATCAGCCCTGCAATTACCTTGTTGAGCGTGTCGTCTCCGCGGACTCATAAATCTGAAAGGGGGTGGGGAGAGAGAAAAAAAAAACCGCTAACTGCAACAACGAACGATAAGGAAGCCATTTCACCGAGAGCCCAACTAATGAAGAAACCGCCAGCGTTAACTGAATGAAGAAAGCTAAAAACGAGGAGAGAACCAAGGCGAGGAACCTGGCCCTAATATCATGCCTAAAACAGGCCCATTCCGGCAGAGATAGAAGGGCCAACTTACTCCATTAGCATCGTTATTTTCCTCAGTTAAACGGAGTCCCAATTACTCGAGGGGCCGCTTCCATCTTCGGTTTAATGTTTATGAAAAGTGTCGGGGGAAGGTTATAGCAGCCTGCCACAATCGCCATTCCTCATGACTCCGATGGCGAGAGTAAGAAAGAACGCAGGATTCCCTTTATGATTTGCGCTATCGACTGATGTTACTGTATAATGCTGTGTACCTGAAATTAAAGCATTTGTGGAAAAGTACACGAACGCGATATATATATATATATATATATATATATATATATATATATATATATATATATATATATATATATATATATGCATACATGTATGTGCATAATATATTTACACATGCATCATACATAATATATATACATATGCATATACAGTACACAGTATATATAAGGTTATTTTTTATACATTTCACTTAATCGACTTTGATAGTAAAATATTCATTTAGTTATCAATAATGACTGACTTATACTTACTTTTATGGATGTTCTTTACACAACAATTTCATGATTACTGTGACTGGTTCCCGATAACCTTAACTACACAAACGAACATAACCGTTTACAAAGCGGTTCGTATTGCTCACAAAGCCAAAGCTTAATTTATATTAGTTTTTAGTTTAATTAAAAACAAAATGAGCGCAGCAGTTTTTGGGAGTGCATAGCTCACCCTATCATGAATTCTCGCATCTTTTATAGTAAAATCTGTGTGAAATCGCAGTAAACGATACTGCGATTTCACACAGATTTTACATGTTCTTGGATTAAATATATTTCTAGGTCATTCTCCAACTCTGGAAGTTGTAAAACGCTTTCCTCCTCTTCGCTGTTACAACTATATGACGTTATGCAAATTCATTTTGACATCTGCTGTCATTAAAT
>NC_089743.1:63632113-63634613 GCF_040412425.1 Macrobrachium rosenbergii
TATATATATATATATATATATATATATATATATATATATATATATATAATATATGTATATGTAAAACTATATATATAGATACACACATACACATACATATATATATATATATATATACACATATTGATACTATATATATAATATACATACCTGAAAATATAATATGAAAACATTTCCTACCTACAGTATGAAAACGCTGAAGTGTCGCTCACAGTGGCAAGGCTTTGTACCAAATATCATACGCAAGTTTCTCACACTAATTCTAACTGGAAACTCGGCGGAAAACGACGCTTCATACAAAATAACAACATTTAATAATAACATTTAAAACATATGATACCATGAATATTGCCTCCTTCATCAAGGCAGTCCTTTATAACCTATCCCTGAAATATATCATGCATTTTGTTTTCAATAGAAAACTGAGTTAAAAGCATATTCAGAGGTGATTTCAAGAGAAGATCCCAATCTACTTTCTGTGACTCACATGTGTGAAAGTATATTTAACTCTACCATTCTGCTTTAATTCTCAAAATCAAGAGCATAAGGGCAACTAGAGGTCACTTTTAAATAGTTTACGTTTGCATGAGGGCGCTTTTCATTTTTTTACCTTCATATTGGGCTGTGAAAGCTGTATAGCCTACCTACACAGACAAACACAGCCATACATACATACATACATACATACATACATACATACACACGCATATATATATACATATATATACATATTATATACATATATACATATATGCATGCGTATTATATACACAGATATGTATGAGAACGTACTTATTGCTGCATAATAAACGTGCATTCATAGCAAGATACATATAAACACACATTTATCAATAAAACTGTCATAATTCTTTCCTTTAGGAGCCCATAGTTTTTTTTAATTAATGATCGACACAAACCTAAGAATGCATGAAAGTGGCAACCCACATCCGGTTATTCTCTCAATGGAACTTTGAGAAATTGTGTAACAGTTTTGGTTATTTCCGAAAATTCCGATAATGCCGGAAAAACAACTTTTTGTTGAGCAAACGGAATCCGTCCTTGCGATAACACTCTCCTCCGTACACTCACTTCAATTTCCTTATCAGCGTGGTCGGTTTTTGTTGTAGTTGATGGCTCTACATTTGCCCACTGCCCGGCTTGATAGATTTGAAATAAAAGCACACAGCATGATAAATGACTCAAATCTCACTTCCAGCTAAGATTCAATTCGGCTGTGTAACGTAGTTGTAATTTTGTCTGCCTGGTCTGTTGACATCATTTTAGGCATGACTGGTGGAATTTCTGAATGTTTACCCTTACAGTCCCTTGGTCTTGTTAAGCTAGATGGTAAGTCCGCTTGATCAATCCTATTTATATCCTCTACCTCCATTTCCTGAATCGGTTAACCTCACTTTAAGAAAGAACCCATTCAGCATGCGCATCTCTGTGACTGAACTCGCTTTGGACAGCAAGTGCATCACTGTCTCTACCCGATAAAGAGAAGAATATAAAAAATATGTATCCAACAGCATAAGGTCTGGCGTTTTTCTTCTCTGTCTCTCTTTCCTAATCTCAAACGAAAGCCATAATTTATGTTGATATGTGCGTAAAATTGCTTTGATTTCTAAATATTTAATTACTTTTATATCCACTATATCCAATGGTTACCAAATTTTTTTTTAAATCTATCAGTAACATCCTTTTTGAAAGTAATTTTAATTTCATCATCATAAAACTTGCTCTAGTATGGTCCCAAATGTATTCTACATGACCTAAATCAAAATGACAGAAATTCCGAGTGTCATATACCGACATAATAAAACTCCCATCTATAAATAAAAAAAAAATACATAACATGATAAAAGCTATTCAACATGAATTCTCAGTTCTTAAAATTTTACTGTACTTTGCTATTTATAAACAAGATGTAAACGTTATAACGCTCTATAACTTGTAATTTAATAGTATTTTAATGCTTTTTATAAAATAAATTCTAAGACACAAAAATATAGCATAAAATTTTTAATTTTAAAACAAAAAACACAAAGAACGATTAATAAACATTATTAGCAAGAAACCATCCCGTTTTGCCTAACAGAAAGTCTATCGCACACTCCCCATTCCGAAATATATGCAGCCTAGACGAATCACGCGAATAATTTTTATTTCATCTTTGCTAACAATCTAACATTCAACCATTTATTTATCACGAAAAGGATTGGCCTGTCCTGCACCGCATCTATATCAACATATAAATCTCACTCTTTTGTTCTTATCGCATTCGTCTTCAGAATATAAATGGGGCTGGCAACCGAAAATACAGAAAATAGAAAATCTACGTAGCACGTGCTTTGAGGAAAATTACATTTTTGGTCTAAAATTCTCTCTCTCTCTCTCTCTCTCTCTCTCTCTCTCTCTCTCTCTCTCTCTCTCTCTCTCTCTCTCTCTTGCATCATCCATATGTCCAACTTTGACGCACTCACACACGAAAACTGTACTT
>NC_089743.1:63637113-63667113 GCF_040412425.1 Macrobrachium rosenbergii
GTATGTTTCATGTATCATACCCGACCCAACGCCCTTTCTTCCCAGCAGCGAGAAGTTGTTGCGCGGGTAGGGCGAGAGTTCGAGACGTGTGAGATGTTTGTTATGTTTTTAGAAGGTGTTGTAGTGGCTTTGTTTTGTGTGTGTATTTAGTCTGTAACACCCATTTGCTTTTTAAGCAAACCTATCCGTTGATTACATATATAATCCCGGGATGTCTACACGGATAGCAAAGTGTCTGCCTCTCTGATCAGTCGGCTGCGGATTTGAACCCGCGCCACAGACCTCTATGAAGTCCGAAGCTGCTGCTGTAATCGACTGAGCCATCGAGGCTCACACATACATATACATACATATATATATAATATAAATATATATATATATATATATATATATATATATATATATATATATCGTAACGAAAGGTTCTTTTTACTAGCCAACTAGAACCAGACATTGACGTGTTTAGATTTTCAAAAGCAAAAAAGTTTACAAACAAATTCATGATCAAATTTAAGGTTATATTTACAAATAAGTATCTAATAAAAAAATAAGTTTTCCAGTCTAAAGAGAGACAACATTATCCACACTACTAAACCAACAATAGGACCCAGACACTTTCACTGGCACATCTCACCAGCAATTATGTCCGAGAGATATAATAATATAACACTTGCACCATAAGGTCACACAAAGCAGTGACCCCATTTCTGAAAACATTATTGAGAAAAACTTCAGTTGTTCGGTTAACAGGCTCTCCACAAAAAAGATCCATTTCCATTTTAAATAATCTTTTAATTCAATGACAGCAGTACTAACGAAAGTTTTTTCTTATCCAAAATCTGGCGTGATCCTGTGCTCTTTAGCTAACTTTATTACTTTGCTTATATAACGAACTGGTTTATACTCTCTTTGCTAAACGAAAATAGTTATTCTGAATGTGTTTTATTTCGGGAGTACCTTTGATTTATGTTCGTAAAGAAATAATTACTGTATTTGTGGCTATTAACATAACCAACTTGAACAGTGTCCATAATAAATCCTTTATTAAAACGCGAAGTTAAAATCTCCCTAGGGATTTCGTACAGGGTTAATATGCAATCAGGACTCGCTATCCACCAAAGTCATAAATAAAATCGTGACAAGTCAACAAGTGCAGAGCTCTAAGTTGGAGGACTTTCATACTACATGCAAGATGAAGCTGGGCAGCCATCTTGGATGTCCTGAACCATTTTTATTTTGAGCTGAAGCGAGTGATGTTTTCCTTCATGTTTTCTGAACATGTGTAAGTTATTTCATTAGAGGTTTAAAATGCTGACGCAGCCTGGTTATGCCACTCATCACCAAAATCTGAGAGAAGTTCCGAAAATCGAAAAATGGCGTTCACCGATCATTAACGGGCTCGTATGTTGCCAAAATTTTCATCTTTTGTTGGCTACACATTGCGAGATTAGAGAGAACACATGAGGAGTCAGAACAAAATTTAATTTCTTGCTGATTTTGTCTAAGATGGATATAGAAAGATTTATGCAACTTGTTTCTCTCAAACATCTTGTCTATACGGTTCAATTGTCAACTCTCTCTCTCTCTCTCTGCGTGTGTGTGTGTGTGTGCGCGCGCATCCGTACGTACAAATGGCAACATAGCTGAGACAGATAGAAATAAAAAAAAAAAATGAAAAAGGCAAACGTAAGTGATCAATTTTAAGTAAAAAAAAAAAAATTGTACCATTACATCAAATGACAACGGGATTGGAAGGTGGGGACGCAACATAGTAATCCTCACCTCTCTCTCTCACTTTTCTTCTGACACCCTTGCAATTATCCATCCAAAATTGTGCTTAAGAGCTACGTCAACTACACTTGCATCTACAGGCACAAACGTCATTCATAAGAACAAAGCAATGCCGTCAGAGAATACTGTAATAGTTTATCAGACTTTAAGAAGTTTTCTATCAGGTCGGGTCATTAATACCAACCAAAACCAAGGGGCGACTTACTTCTCCATTTAATTATGGAAGAAGCTGAGAAATGCCATTTTGAGCAAGAAGTTTTTAAAGACATCAAAGGTAGGGTATCCGCTTCTTCCCCGTCACATGGGCACTTTCATTCCACGGTGGACACAAGGAATCTTATACAATAAAAGGCTTCTCAAAAAGTGGAATGAATACCCGGTTTATCAGGACATAAAAGACTGGCAGGAGATATCCTCGTAAGTCACCAACGTGACACTACCCGGTAATGTTCTTCAGAGATCAAAATGTTCTTCAGAGATTAAAACCATGACGAGATCATCTCAGAGACGCACCCGACAAATGGGACCGTAATTTAAGTAACATCCAAATGATGAAACATGAGGTCACTACCAAGCCCACAAATATAATGGATAAGGCAGTATTTCACCGAGTAGGAATAAAAAGCCCGTTCCTATGGGGAAACGAGAGAGAGAGAGAGAGAGAGAGAGAGAGAGAGAGAGAGAGAGAGAGAGAGAGAGAGAGAGAGAGAAATCAATTTGTAAGCGGGTAAATATGCACAGAGGCAACCAAGCATGCAACGAGATATATCAAGGGAGGCCATAAAAGCAATATATGTGCGTCGCCAGAACTCACTGCCAGCCATTCTGATTCGGCAATAGTTACAGATTTCATTTAAGAGGAAACCAAACACCATGGGAAAGAACCTTTGTCCCCTCTTTTGCGCACCTTTTATTAATATTCAATTTATTCCTTTAGCTTTTCTTTTTAATTACAATTTCTCTCTTTTCTTGCCATCATTTTTGTCGGTCTACTTTTCATCAAATTTGTAAATGCTATTGTTTACCATCTTTCTTGCATTTCATCATTCGCCTTTCTTGATGTCTACTACTTATTTGTTTCTACTCTTTAATTTCCCTCTATGCCTCTATGCTCTGAACTTTATTCACTTCTACTGTGTCATTCCACACCTCTCTCTCTCTCTCTCTCTCTCTCTCTCTCTCTCTCTCTCTCTCTCTCTCTCTCTCTCTCAAGCTTAATGCAATCCATCCATCAACCTTCGTTCACTGGACTGATCCGAGCAATATTGAGGGCTCCTTGCTAAATGCATCAGTGTGACGTGAGAAAACAGAAACTAAAATACTTTAGGCTTTTCTTTTCTTTCTTTTTTTTACACAAATACACAACTTTTTGGGGGGTTTCTAGGTTCCATCCCAAGTGCTTGCGTCCTTATTGTTCCCCGGAGTGCTTACGAACTAATATGGTAATTGGAGTTTGATGCCCTATGGCCTTTGTGGGTAGTCTCATGTGGCATTCCCGTTGTGGGGCAGTCTCATCTGGCGTAAAGAATGGTGGAAGTCTTCCGGATATTAGCTGTTATGTTTCCAAAATATCCCGTAAGTTTATACACTACTAAAGACAGGAGCTGCATAAATTGATGCAGGAAGAACAGCCACCAAACACTCACTACAACAGCCTGAAAATATTTCTTCGTAAGTATGTTGATGTTCTTGAGGTAACTGAAATTAATTCAGTCAGTCCTTTCTCCCACTTGGTGATATGACAGATCATAGATATCCTTCATAAGGGGAGGGATCTCTTG
Source organism: Macrobrachium rosenbergii (assembly GCF_040412425.1). Classification (NCBI taxonomy): domain Eukaryota; kingdom Metazoa; phylum Arthropoda; class Malacostraca; order Decapoda; family Palaemonidae; genus Macrobrachium; species Macrobrachium rosenbergii. The sequence continues at coordinate 63,640,686 of NC_089743.1, forward strand.
GCAAAAACGATAGGCAATAGAATAGCATCACCACAGTAACATACGATACCGGGAATCCTTAATAGTACAGAACCTACACATTTTCATAAGCAATGAGGCAGCACTTTGTCATGTATTGACCTTTCAGTAGTAAGTTCTAATGACCTAAAATTGGACTACAATGATATTTTAAGAGAATTACTCCTACTCCTCCGCCCTGTTTTTGCATGATAAAATTTGTGTGTAGTCGGTAACATTCTATTTACTTTTTTCTCTCTTTCATATAGTGCAGCTTAGCAAAGCTTCTATTAACAATAACAATGCAATCTGACGCTTTATGTTCTCGTAATTCAGTACTTTTGTTTTTAATTGATTGAATGTTAAAGATGCTTTATAGTGGCATGTATGTGTGTATATATAATTATGTCTATACATATGTATGTATGTATGTATGCATACATGATATATAAATGTATATATGTGCGTATATTTGTGACAGCCATAATGACCTCTTACCTTCTCGATTTCTTCACATGTTTCGGATTGCCCCGCCGGATTTAGCAAAAGGATCGGACATGCAAAAGACCGCCCGAATGAGCCATCTTGCAATACCAGCAAACAAAACACGGTTGTACAAATTCTACACCGTCTGGCAGTGAACTCCAATGGATGTATCCTGCTGACCCTCTTCACTCAACGTGTCTTCGGAAACTAGAGAGCACTGAAGTCTCAGAATTCGAGACAAACTTAGAAACACAATAGCAGGTTAATGGAGTAAAACGTTGTGCCATTCTCCTGTACCAAGGTTAGGCAAACGGGCGAAAACAAACCCGTGACTATAACAACATGCTCAAAGAACTACAGGTCGAAATTCCCGAAAATATAAATAAGTGGCTTTCCAAATGGGAGCAACGGTCAAACATTTCTCGTACAAGTATATACCAGCCCACACATACAGACGCCAACATTTTCCGTTTATCTCGAAACTAGAGCCCGGCCATATCGTTTGAAAGGAAGACCATGAAATACATACACCTCTGAAACATACCCCCACTGAAGTGCATGAAATACATGTATTCTTTTCACAAAACGTTACCCTCAGTCTGCCCCAGAGAAAAATCGGATTTTTAAAGCCTCAAAAGATATTGCTCACGTCCGAAGTGTTGGCCCTCTGTTCAAAACGAAATATAAACGCAGAGAGGCACGTATAAACGTGTGAATAAATACAGGTATGCAAAGACATACGGTAAATATACTCGATGGAACATATACGGAAGGCATTTATCCTTTAAAATGAAGCAGCATGAGAGAGAGAGAGAGAGAGAGAGAGAGAGAGAGAGAGAGAGAGAGAGAGAGAGAGAGAGAGAGAGAGAGAGCTGTAATCATTTCTACCACATCTCAGCCTGTAAAAGTAAAAAAGAAAGAAAAAAAGGCACATGTGATTATTCTCTGTTTCAAATGAATCCTCTGTGGTACTGCATAATGGTCGATAAGCTTTGATAGATGCAATTAGAAATCAGTAAAGATCTAGAAAAAATACCGATGAACTTTCGTAAAATTACTGAATCTAGCAATTATTCTAGAATTGGTTCTCATACTTTTGTAGACCTGAGTATATAACTTTCAGCTCCGGTTTCTGACAGACACAAGGAGAGCCAGTGAGATTTTAAGGCACAATCAGATTAAGGTTAGTCTTCTAATTAATCAACCTAGCACTCATTTATAATTTATGTCGAATACATAAGTAAAGGCCCCATTTTAGACTTACTAAATTCCTTCATTACATACTTTAGCCATTTTCCTGATATCGGAAATAATTAAAGAATATTTGCAAAAGTAATATCAAATATTACAGTGCAAAACCATGGTAAGAGAAGTAAGAGTTCTTGACAAAACTCAGTTCCTCTTTCAAGTTGACTTGTTTTAGTGAAGTTATAAGAACAAAAATAAAATAAAAAATTTAATCTAGTCTGCGTTGAATAATTTTTCGTTTGGAGTTAAGACTCCGAAGAAACCTACTCACCCTTTTAAGAATGTAATGTTATTCAGTAAAATAAAACGAATAAAAAGTCACTGAATAGTTCTCGGTAACATATTCTCAGATCGCATAATTAATTTATATGTTCAAAGTTGCAAGACAAAAGACCATTTTGACCATCCATAGCGTTCTCGTCTATGTTGTACATTTGAAAAAAGTGCCATTTGCAGCAAACAGTTTACTTTTCATTGTTTTTATATATGTATTACAGCACCCTTTTTGTAATAAGCAGTGTTATCACCTTTAGAGGCAAATATGTGTACGGTACTGTATGAGATTTCTATGTAAATGTTCAAACAAAATTAGGATTTATTTATTAATCAATTCAGTTTTCAAAGCTTCACTTTTTACATATTTTTCAAAAAGAATTATTGGTTTTAACTTTGCATTTTCATTACATCAAAATATTTCGGTAAAATATACATGTTAAAAACCAACATATTCTGTGCCACAAAGATTCACGGATATACCTGTGAATGTGAAACAAAATGGTTATATAGATAACATAGATTCTGTTTTTGGTTCTTGTGTTCACATTTGTTCGCTTGTCGGCATCAAAGATAGCATAACGGCCCTCTGTTAAATTTCAAAATATACTTATAAGCTTTTCATTGCAATGAATAGTTTTTCTAGCTATTTGTTCAATATCAAAACGAATTCATTTTACTCAATAATAAGCTATGTCAAGAGGCAGTCATATTGCCAGTGTATAACACTATAGACCTATAAGCACAATGTCCAAGTTTCGTAAATGTTAATAACTGTATTATAAATATCTACACTGTACAAGTAGTGGGATTTAAAATAAGTCTTACTAATTGGTGTGCTTTACAGTGTCCAAAATCACGATGGTGCTCTAATTAACCAGACGCCCGATGTGTGCTCATCTTAAAGTGGTTGGGAATCCAGTAATTGTCAAGATAACTAACATACACATTGACAACATAAATTACTAATTCATACATATGTAAACGGTAAAGTTTCTGTAAATTTTGAGAACAGTGACGAACACACTAAAATTACCATTAACTATAATTAGGACGTCCGATGACTAAGGAAAGCTGATGGGAAGATCTGAGCACTCATGGATTTAAATTATATATATATATATATATATATATATATATATATATATATATATATATATATATATATATATATATATATATATATACATACACACATATACATACATATGTATGTGGGTATTATGTACATGTACATATAGGGTAAATGATCGGTGGCCCATGACACGTAGCGCAGTTCCCCCCGCTCTCTGAACACTTCCAGAAAATGGATTTGAAAGCACCCCCATCAGCATCAGGAGACTTGTGGTCCCTCTACACAACACGCCGAGACCTCTAGGTTCCTATCGAAGTAACTGTTTTCTCCTAAATTACGAAATAATGGCATATTTCCGATTAAACAGAGGTTCATTGAGGTTTAGCCGTGCGCGGTGCTAACTTACCGGCCATGACGCTCTCGAAGCTTTTACTTAAAACACTTTAAAAGTAGACGAGTTTTTTTTTTTATTTATTAGTATATATTACATACAGTGTAATATATAAATTACAACCATAGTGTAAGTTTTGTCAAATCTACTGGTGTTTCAAGTATTAATTTTGGATTTAAAACCTTAATTTCGGTCCTGTATTTTGACGTCAAGGCATCTTGACTCTCGTAAGATAAGTTGTCATACTCAACTTTCTTGCTTTTTGTCCAAAGTGGTAATATTCATATGTACACATTACTTGCCTGAGAAGTTTACACAGTAATATAAACTTAAATCAATGAAAATTCCTAACAACAAAATACTACATTTTTATCATGAACAATTCACTAGGCGTCGTCCACTCTCGGATGTTTGTGGCAGCCAGATGTACAATAAGGCTGGAAAATTGTTCCCGCCACAGTTTCGCTACTTTGATGGAGTAAAGTGCTGTAAACGAACATTCTCCCACTCGAGAAAAAATGTGTATAATTACAATCAAAGAAGCACTGTGGAGCTTCAGTTGCGATGTCAGTAAGGATAAAACCACGGATTACAAGGTAAAAATGCATTTCAGTTCAACCACATGACAGACGGGAATACCATGTTTCATATTTTCACTAGCAAAGGCAAAAAAACGTTTTTTTATCGTGCAGATTACAATTAAAATCTTGAGTAACGTCGATAATCATTACACATATACGCAATTAATGTTCGGTATACCGTTAAATTAGCGCTGGGAAGGAAGTATCCAAGCGCCATTCATGGTATATCAGCATTTGGGGGGACGCCATATTGGATTCAAAATTGCCTTGAACACTTATTTTACGAAGACTTCACACGCTTATTTTAGTTCGTATAGTAGTTTCCTATAGCTCATTTTGTTAAAGAAACTTCAATCTTTTGAAAGGTTTTCTTAAAGGTTTAATTTTTGTTGCTGTTTCACTAATTAAATATCGAGTGAAAAGTGAAAATTCAGCGACCGATGTGTTTCATTTTACACATTTACACACACACACACACACACACACACATATATATATATATATATATATATATATATATATATATATATATATATATATATATATATATATACATATATATATATATATATATATATATGTATATATATATATATATATATATATATATATATATATATGTGTGTGTGTGTGTGTGTGTGTGTGTGTGTGTGTGTGTGTGTGTGTGTGTGTGAAATTCCGCCACTCATATCCCTCCTTTGATTTTGGTGACACAAATCCCCACTCGTCTCTAGCCTCCCATCTCGTGGTTCTTATCCAACTCTTCTGGTGCCTACAGGAGCTCAACTGGCACTATCACTTACATACAATTCTGAAGGACGTGTCCAAGCCATCGTCACTGTCCTTTCATCAACATTAACTCATCTGCATATATAAATTCAGTGATTTGTCTTAAGAAATGATTTCTCACTTTGTCCTGTCATCTCTGTACAAATATTCTTCTTAAAGCTTTGTTCTCTATCGACAAAGCATTTTAGATACAGTTTCCTCTGTAATGCCGGATTCATGGCCGTTTGCAATACAGATTATTTGTACTTGTCTCACATCATATATATGTATATATACATACATATGTATATAATTATATACATTGTTGAACCATTTGTTTTATGCGTTTCTGTATTTGGAATCATATTTAGATGTTAAAGAACTACAAAATTTGTTTTATGCTTTTCACTGTATTAATATTGAAATGTCAAATGAGATCATATTAAAACCATCTTGCCAAATCTGATTATCACCACCCAAGGGGCAGTTAGTAACCTTTCTCACACATTAAAGAAAATCCCTTTGAGACTTCACACCTGCCACATATTGTTAACCAGTCCCCAGTCAATTTATTTGAGATCTTCAAGGGAAAATTCTCCCTGCCTTGCTACCTGCAGCCGCCACCTGTGGGTCACTTCCTTCACCTGTCCCGCACCTGCATCTCCGCCCTTACAGCCTCGCCTCTTACGTCTAATCATCTCACTATTGTATCTCTATCCCTCGAACCTTTTACTGGCCGGCTCTCAACGACCTTTCCAGGTACCTGCCAAGATTATCAGCGTGCCCTGAGAAGAGGACAATTGGTGACCTCATTAAGGAGGAACTGTCAAAACACGACCACCATCGATACCAATTTGGTATATATTCTGGCTGCGACGGGACAACCTTGGCTAGTGCATCTTATGACATCCTCCTGTCGAGAATCCTGTTGGATAGGGACTCCAATCGAGTCCCCACTAGATGTCTCTCTGATGCTGCTACTCTGGAGATGGTCCTAGCTAACCGCCTTGCCCTTTGAGTGCTAATGACTCTGTAGCCCAGCAGCACCCTTCCGCTTTCATCTGATTCCTCTAAGGTGGAAGAGTGTACGCAACGCAGCTTCCATAAATGCTCCTGCTATGGGAAATTGGCTATGCTCTACTCAAGTCTTCTCCATGGACTAAGGTAATGTGGCTGGAAGTTGTTTGTCCGGCCTCACCATTTTACCTCTTACCTGAATTTTCCACGTTCCATACCCCTTCGAATTATCCCTCAGAGATTCTTGTGATTTTGACTGTGGTGTTTGATTTTTCAATATTGGAATACCAGTGTTAGTCTTACTGTTGCTTCAGTTGTAATGTTAACTTTCAGTGAGTTGTTATTGCCAGTGTCAAAGAACCAGTGTTTTGTTATTTTGCTTACATATTCCAAGTTAATTGTCACTCAAAATTCCTTCATATATTACAACATCCTTGCTTTGCAGATCCGTGTTGTGAGTACCCGTTGTGTGAAATTACCTGTTTTGAATGGTGCCATCTTCCTGCAAACTGTAGGTGCTATATCCGGTCAAGATATCCGGATCCCCAGTGTGAACCTGGTCTTACTTGCAGTACCCCATCTTGCACTATCTAAGAATTCTATCCCATATCTATCACTTGCATTTATGTGGCACTCTTGCTTATTGATTGTCATTTTAGTACAGTAATTTTGGATAGTGCCAGGGAGCTCTATCGATAGCTCCTGTAAATATTTCATCTGATATTTTAGTGAATTATATGTTTTAAGTGGACAATCTAAGTTTACCTTAAACCCTTACTTTGTTGATATTTTGAGTTATATTCACTAACCAACCCTTTTTGTTCCATGGAGCGTGGCCCCTTAGTCAGTTGTTGTTTCCTATGGTATAGTTTAGAGTCATCCCTCACACCCCACGGCTGCGCCTGTGAAAATATATATATATATATATATATATATATATATATATATATATATATATATATATATATATATATATATATATACATATATATGTATATGTATATATGTGTGTATGTGTATTTGTATATGTATATGTATATAAATACATATGTACATACATTTAAATATATAAGTATACATACACACACATATATATAAATAAATATATATATATATATATATATATATATATATATATATATATATATACAGTATTACAAGTATATATATATATATATATATATATATATATATATATATATATATATATATATATATACATACACATAACATAGAGAAAAATTTAGACGCAATCAGTTTGAATAACGTACCCAAAACTGCACAAATAAAAAACATTGCGAAGAACTAGAAACATATGTCAAACAACTATAACTAATAACTCAATTGGACTGCGTTTAATTTTACTGCCAGGCAAACTTAGCAGTGACTGCTAAGCACACATCCTACGACCTGTTAAAAATAATGTTGTGTACCTTCTGGAAAACAATAGAAAATAATAACTTTTTCACACGAAGCACTACAGAGGTTACTGGCATCTTTCTCTAAAAAAGTGTATATAGTATATAATATATATATATATATATATATATATATATATATATATATATATATATATATATATATGTGTGGATAATATTAAAGCAGAGCTGATATGAAAAATGTAAGCGTAACTGATGCAAAGCTCAGCTGGCAATGGAATTAAGAAGCAACAGAAAATTTGTTGGTCACAATCAACTAATAAGCTAACCGTTTAAGGATTGTTCTGAATGAACACTAAACTCGTTGCTATAATATTCCAGGGAAGGTAAATTACATTAAAATACCTTTGTCGTAAGTCATTTAAAGTTTTTTGTCTATAAACTGCTACTTCTGATACTAAGACCACTATTTCTGTTAGCATTAATAACACATCTAATAAGCGCGCAGTCTTATGAAAAAAAAAAAAAGACCATTCATTTGTCTGCGTAAATTATAAGAACTTGACAGTACCAAAGTACCAAAAAGGGAACAAGGCGGATAAACGCTCAAGAAAACAAAATATAGGTGAAATATCAATATAAAGATGACAATCAGAGATATATAGCATTCAGTACAAAAATACAGCAAAATACCAAATAAAAAAGATCTAAATTGAAAAGATAATACCACAAAAGATAGGGCCTTGAAGATATGGCATCCTCTATCAAACTGATCAACATCCGTAACGATGGAGCTATTGAATAGAATATGAATTTAAGGTAAAGGCCAAGCACTGTGACCCATGAAGTCATTCAGCGCTGAAACGGAAATTGACAGTAAGAAGGTCTGAAAGGTGTAACAAGAGGAAAACCTCACAGTGGCACTATGAAACAATTGCTAGAAAGGGTGGAAAGTCAGAGTGAAGAAAGAAAATATGAACGTAGGTACAGTAAAAGGAATGAAAGAGGTTGCAGCTAGGGGCAGAAAGGGTGCTGCAAAGACCATTAAGTAATGCCTACAGTGCATAGCATGAGGTGCACTGACGGCACTATCCCCATTCGGGATCTCTGGTACCAAGCAAAGCAGCATTGCCACCTCTATGCAATAAGACAGTGTGATGAAATCATGCTTCCAGAAGGGTTACCCTTGCCAGGCAGGACACCTTTTCACCATGAATGACTGAAAGAACTAGTTGTTGAATGAATTGGTGCTCTTACAGGGTCATATGATTCTAAAGGTAAGAATACCCTTAAAAATACATTTTTATAAAATGAAATTATTTGTAAACATCATCAATATCAGCATTGCTTCAAACGCCGCGTGACACAAATGGCCGTTGTGAAATTCCGTCACTTTCTCATAATTATATATATATACCTTACTTGAATAAACAAAACTGTCTCCTAATTATAAATATTCGCAAATACATTTTCGAAATACACTCAAGTTCATACATACGAATACGAATTCCTCCTCCAGTCTGTCCTAATGATAAAAATACAATAATGCACGTTCGAAATGCACTCAAGTTCCCAACATACAAACTTCCCCCTCCCCCCCTCCCCGTGTGTCCTAATTAAAAACATACACAAATACACGTTCGAAATACAGTCTACTACGCACATACGAACTAATCCCAATTTTCAGAAGATAAACTCATCAACATGGCAACAACGACAAATGACGAGCGCAGAAATCCTCTCTCAGCAGAGGAGCAGCAGCACCAGTTCAATGCCTCTAAGTGGGTCCTGGTTCAATGTAGAAGCAGAAGTGCTTCCTTTCTCCAGTGTCGAGCGGAGTTTTTGCAGAGCCGCCGCTGCGTCGAACATCGGCGTTATAATCGGACCAGCGGCAAATAGGACTTCCCTAACAACACCCCCCGCACCCACCCAAACAACCCCCCATTCCCCAGGGGACAAAGAAAATGAATCCCGCGGATATATCACGGGATTATAAAGCTCGTGGCAATAAAACAGCAATTGCAGCGACTTATCATGGTTCCTTCGGAGTCATTACAGTTAATCTAAATTAATGAGTCTGGGCCATAACTCAAACTACGCGGAACATTACCCATGAATAGCGTCGGTTCTCGTGCATAAATCATCCAGAGAAAGAAAAAAGCGAGAATCAAAAATTAAAACAGTCGAAGGAGTGGAAGAGATTAATACGCGGAGACACCACAAGGAATAAGAGACGCGTCCAAAATTCACTTACGATTATGTGAAAGACATGATAATATAAAGAAAATACTGAGAATGATATCAGACGTAATATAAAGGAATGATTCCCATACAACGTAGAAGAACGCTAATGAAGGCGTGACAGAGTAAAGGATATGAAACCAGAAAACTTGGTTGAAAAAACAAAAAAGTTAAAAAGGAAAAAAGTACAGTTGTTTACTTACATGAGAAGAGAGAGAGAGAGAGAGAGAGAGAGAGAGAGAGAGAGAGAGAGAGAGAGAGAGAGAGAGAGAGAGAGAGAGAGAGATTTTTATTAATGTGTTATCGGTATTGGCTAACAATTCAACTCAGTGACTGTAAATTTTGATCATCCAGTAAGATGCAGTCTCGTCTCTCACTGGTAACTCTCTTGTACAGTTTCTGACTGATTACTCCTCTCCTCTCACTGTCAAAATCAGTGCAATAATAATGTAATAACTTTGTTTTTACTATAATCTATACATGCATGCAAACACAAATACATACACTAAATGAAAGTAATGATAGGCTGCACATTATGTTCATGGACTGGCTGTATTGGGATGTTCATATAACAATATTACAACAGTTTATTGGGATATTAAAAATGGATATTATAATTATTAGTTGACAAAATATCCCGGAAGGAAAAAATCTAAAACTGATGTCTTTAAAGAACATATAACTATGTTGAGAGAGAGAGAGAGAGAGAGAGAGAGAGAGAGAGAGAGAGAGAGAGAGAGAGAGAGAGACTGATTAGTTGTAGGGATTTGTTTGAACTCGTTAGGGCTGAGACTCCGGAGTGAAGGAAGTAAATACTTAGGAAAATGTGTTTTAAAGAACCATTTGTAAAGGCGGGGCCTCTTGAGGAATGAGCTCGCAAGTATTGAGCTTTTGCCAAATGAATTTTGAGGAAAAAGTTTCCCAGAAATACGATTACAGAAAATGAGTTCCACAAAGTTAGCGAGGAGTGTAGTTATGTGAAATAAAATCTGGAAATTCGTGACGCCGAAATGCCTCGGAAATAAAAGCTTTTTTCTGATGCTGCGACTGTGAAGGAAAGTTTGGAATGGGTGACATAGAAATGGACTATTCAAGAAATACTCCTCAGAATAGAACACGACAGAATTCTCGTTGTCTCAAGAACAGATGTTGCGGAACTGGGCCGGTATACTATCAAGTGGATACACTGATTAAATTTCTTGCTTCTTTTGCCTCTTTTTCGGCAACAGTAGTAAAAAGGGTCCGTTAATTCGTTGATATCTTTGAAAATAATTACAAAGACTAAATGAGACATCACAGATGAAATTCCTGAATGGATCATTAAAAGTGTATTTACAAAACTATGTAGTAAAACGATAAGAGGAACATCGCCAATAATCTGCCTTCATGTAACCTGTATTCATAAAAGAAAATAAATACCGAGGTCATTACTGTAGTTGAACTGCAATACTGACTTTATACTGATTTTTATTAAAGTATGCATTCAGCATACGAAGAGCGATGGAAAGCAAAAGACAAATATATGGTTCTCTTGCCAAATGATAGCAAACTATTCGGTTAATCAGACTTACCAAACATAACTGTTGGGAACAATAATAACAATTTTGAAAGATACAGGGACCGATTAAATGAATGTTTTTGTGAGGGTCATTACATTGATACCAAGAGGGGGTTAAAAGACCTTGGTCGATTTCCTTACAAAAAAAAATTATATGTTCTCATCTTATACAACTCTCATGTGTGTCTTAATATGACTAATTTCCGCATACACCACAAATAAGCTGTGTTACAAGTTTCGGTAACGCTTGGTAATTCACAAGTCGCTCCCATTAAAAGTACGACCATTCCTTCCCCTTTTGAAAATAACTTCGTAATTTCAAGTAAAGACCTACAGTATAAATCTGTAGTATAGGTCTTTACTTGAGATTCCGAAAACTGACATCTAAGAATAAACATGACAATTCATCCCCGCATATCTCTGCAAGCAAACGTTCAATTAAGCAGTCCCTGACTTAGCTACCCAAATAAATAAATTCCCTAAAAACAGCATCTTCTGTTCATCGTTCTACTGTTTTCACACGTATGCATGTTTGTTTGTTTACACAGTAACAGATATCACATACATACAAAGACGTGTTACCACGACTCAAATCATCAGGGAGAGCAACAGTTCTCTTCAAAAGTCTTTATACCTTACAAGAAAGCAAATACTCCATCTGAAAATATTCGAATTGCACTGCAGAACAACGTAAAGTTGTGATACAACAACAACAACAACGCTTTCATCATCACCAGAGTTCCTTTAGAATACGCGCGGGATATGAGAAAGGAACGGCGGTATCGGATGGAAGAATGGCAGGTGTCAATACTACGAGATGTATGATAGGAGAGAGAGAGAGAGAGAGAGAGAGAGAGAGAGAGAATTTAGGCTTTCAAACCAAGTGCTAGGGTACTTTCACCCATTCAGCACTAACGAGAGAGAGAGAGAGAGAGAGAGAGAGAGAGAGAGAGAGAGAGAATTTAGGCTTTCAAACCAAGCGCTAGGGCACTTTCAGCCATTCCGCACTAATGGGACAGATGAGAGGGAGTTTGAGAGGTTGGACAGCAAGATAAAGATACCCAGAGAGTAAAGCAGACGAAGGACAAATACCAAAGGTAGAACTGGGAGAAAATGCCAAAGTAGGGCACTAAGAAGTAACAGTCAGAGGTGCTGGACAGCAATACTGACGAAAGGAAGCGGGAATGGAGGTAAAGTAAAAGGCTTAAAAGTAGGTGCAGCTATGGCTAGAGGGGACGCTGCAAACACCCTTCAGTGATGCCGACGTAGATGCACTGACAGCACTACCTCCCTACGGGGGAGGAGAGAGAGAGAGAGAGAGAGAGAGAGAGAGAGAGAGAACGTACAATAGTAAAATATAAGAATCATATGAAAGAACATTAATCATCCACAAGATTTAATTTGCGTACATGCAGTGTTTCCAGGAAAGGAGGAAATTACTAACTAGCGTAAAGCACTTCTCAAGGGACTCTCTCACCATTTGGAAAATACAGGAATTAGAATTAATGAAAAACGGCCATGCTCGGAAGCCAAATTTTTTATCAATTTAGGAAATAGTATATAAACCCTGTTTTATTGCACTTAAAGATTAAACAAATGTAAAGGCAACACGTACTAAAATCCATAAAACTCAATAACAGGAGAGTGAACGGAATGAAATATCAATTTATGCCGAAGGCAAAGCATTGGGACCTATGAGGTCATTCAGAGCTGAAAGAGAAATTAAGAGTAAAGAGAAAAGGTTTCGAAGGTGTAACAGGAGGAAAGCCTCGCAGCTGCACTATGAAACAATTGTTAGAACAGAGTGGAAAGTAAGATGGAAGAAAGAATGTGAATGGAGGCACAGTAAAAAGAATAAAAGGGGTTTCAGCTAGGGACCGAAGGGACGCTGCAAAGAATCTTAAGTAACGCCTATAGTGTACCGCGCGAGGTCCACTGACAGCACTAACCCTTTACGCAGTAACCGGAGAGTAAAAACTACGTAAAGCTTAGTCATTCAGATATATCAGTCCATGGCCATAGTCCTGCTTAAAGTATTAAGTGACACGCTACGAAAAAATGAATATGTGCAATGTTAAACACTAGTCAAATTATTAGCCTAAAGTTGATTCAAATTCTACGACCATACTTGTGGGAAAGAACAATTAAATGAGTATTTTCCACAGAATCCTGAAACGTTTGAAAAGCACCTCAGTTTTTAATCTGTTGCTCGGTTTATTTACTAACTCACAATAAGTATTTATTTGGGTGTCAAGTGCACAGTACTCAAGAGAGGTGGCGACTACACCTACATGCAAAGTACTTTAATATTTTTTGCTACTTCGAGCTACAAAAGAATTCGTTTTGATTCTAAATAATACAAGAAATAAGAAAAACCTGTCCCCTATAAGTTTACATACATACACACACACACACACACACACACACACACACATATATATATATATATATATATATATATATATATATATATATATATATATAATAATATACTACATATACATTATATATATATGTATATATACATATATGTGTGTGTGTTGTTTGTATGATAATTTTACTAGTCACGTAATCATCGAACTACTCTCTTCAAACCATGGCTGAATTACTCCAAGAGGCACCAAAGGACAAATATAATAAAACAAAATAGTCTGCAACCTCATTAAATATGTAAAAACTTCTCTGTACAAGAATTCCGACTTATGTAATGGAGTGGACGTGGAGGAAACCTCATGAATTATGGAAACGTTGTCTCAAACTGCTGTATTTATGCAAATAATTATACTATCTCGTTCTTTCCTTTCGAAGTCGAAAGAAGGGAGCTAACTTGACACCATACAGCACAGAATTTTTCGCAAAAGAAGCTTCACTTATCTAAATACGCACTATCGTCGAGACGAAGAACTTGTAGAAAAAAAAAAACAAAAAAACAAAAGGCAAGCGTGGGAGAGGAAAGGGAGGTCATATTCTCGAAGACAAACTTGGATGGCCCTTTGACAGGGAAAAGCCTTTGTGTGATCCTGAGAAAATTTAAGAGGCTTTGAGAGAATTACATGTTTTGGCAGTAGAGCGACAGAAACTGGGGTCAAACCTAGGTCAGATTACAAGTTAGGGCTACGGGAGGAGATAAACGGCAGCACAATGTTGCAGCAAACGCGAAGAAAGGGCACGAACTGAATTGAATTGAATATATATAGATTTTGGCCAAAGGCCAAGCACTGGGACCTATGAGGTCATTCAGCACTGAAACGGAAAATTGGCAGTAAAAGGTTTGAAAGGTGTAACAGGAGGAAAACTTCGCAGTTGCACTATGAATCAAATGTTAGGAGAGGGTGGAAAGTAAGATGGAAGAAAGAGAATATGAAAGGAAGTACAATAAAAGGAATGAAAGGGATTGCAGCTAGGGATCGAAGGCAGGCTGCAAAGAACCTTAAGGAATGCCTACAGTGCACCGCATGAGCTGCACTGACGACACTATCCAGCTAGTGGGGAAAGGGCACGAACACGTGATGCATGCATAAGCAAATCTCAACTGCACGAGACGAAAGGTCAACAGTCAACCAACCAGCTACACGGCTGAGAGCAAAATGGACGAGCTACCCCTATCTCAGGTCAAAGGCTAACATGCCCAAGAGGCATTTGTTTTTGACCGTCTGCAACGCTTTACGGCGATGAGTACTCCATCTGTGAATCGACTAGGGTCAAAACTGGTTCAAATTACAAGTTTTGGAGTTTAGAGAAACAAACTGGATCAAAAGACACGTTCTGAAAGAACAGAAACACAAACTAGGGTCAGACTACGTCATATGACACCTTTTTAAAGTAGAAAAATATAAACTTGGAGTCAAAAGTCAAATTACACGTTTTGGAGATAAATCAACAGGACCTGGGGTCAAAACGAGGTCAAGTAGAGACACTGGGGTTAAAACTTAGTCATAATGGGATTTCTAGCACCAAAAGATAAAATGTAGGATAAGGAGTCTTGACTGGTGTTACGTGCTTGCCTGACAGAAGGGAGGAAGATTTGTTATTTCCCCTAAAGAATTAAATTTCAATAAATGAGCGAAAACAAGTTTCCAAAAAGAAATGAGTCAAGTTTAAAAAAAGAGAAGTCGCTCTTTTAAAGAATGAACAAAAACACCTTTTATTTCAGCGCGGGTTCAATACCATTAGAAGAAAAAAAAAATTCAAGAATAATCAAAATTGTACCCCAAGGTAAGAATGCCTAAGTCTGTCTAAAATAGAATTCGCTGTCTTGTAAATTACTGAATACGAGAGGAGGAAAATTCTGAAATTGCTATTAACATACGCAATACAAAAGTCAAACAACCCAAATTTGCATTATATATTCGACGTAAAAGACTACTGTTTCTTATCAAAATATGCCACAGAGGCACACCTGCCATGCTATTATATTTTGTGGCGTCTAGTTGAAAAGGCGTGATTTTCCTTCACAAGGAAATATAAGGAGACTTAATTTATTGCTTTCTTAATGTAGAAAGGGGACTTATCTATATTACTTTACTAATGTTTAACATTTTTTCCCGAATATGAGTAAATACATGAGAAAACGAGTTTCTCTTCAGTATAAGATGGATTTGGGTGACAGAATTATGGCCATGGACTCGTACATGAGTAACTGAGTTTCTCCTATATATATATATATATATATATATATATATATATATATATATATATATATATGTGTGTGTGTGTGTGTGTGTGTGTGTGTGTATATATATACACATACATATATTACATATATGCATGTGTGTATGTATATATATATATATATATATATATATATATATATATATATATATATATATATATATATATATATATATATATATATATATATATATATATATATATATATATATATATATATATATATATATATATATATATATATATATATATATGTATAATATCAGTACATAACACCCTGTCTCCGTAAACA
This sequence comes from Macrobrachium rosenbergii, assembly GCF_040412425.1. Classification (NCBI taxonomy): domain Eukaryota; kingdom Metazoa; phylum Arthropoda; class Malacostraca; order Decapoda; family Palaemonidae; genus Macrobrachium; species Macrobrachium rosenbergii. Next base: position 63,656,663 of record NC_089743.1, read on the forward strand.
CGTAGGCATTCACACAATGCCTTCCTAACAATGCAAAATATCGAAAGTGAAAAACTACCAGAACATAAAGTATCTTTCTCATTAGTAAACATTTAAGGATTTCCTTCTTCCAGAAACGATAATATAACACATTACCTCCGGCTGAACATATTTGCAGATCCCTTCGTTCATAAGGCACCAATCCTGGAAAAAAAGGAAAAAGCTGATTAATAGCCAAGCTCATCTCTAACATATCTAAATTTGTGTGTTATACGTTTCCCTACAAACCCATTAAATGGGGGTTTTCTTTAATATGCTTATTTCATTTACAGGTTACATACCGCAAATTAAGTATTATTTCTTCCAAGGAAATAAATTCTCTCCCTACTATATATTTTTATTTTTATGAATTTTAGATTGTCAAGTCAAGACTGGGACACCTGAGATTAAGATAATGAAAAAAAAAAGGAGTTGGAGTTTTTGGACAGTAATGTACAGAGATCCACAAATTATACGAGAAACCCTGCAGTTACTCTAAGAGGTGAAAGTTAGAGAGGTTGGACAGCAAAATTGAAGAAAGGAAGCGGGATTTTAGGTAAAGTAAAATGCTAAAAGAGTGGGTGCAGCTAGGAACCGAAGGGAAGCTGCAACACCCTTTAGTAAAGATGGCATTTTCTCCCTTACGTGGGCGTACTATATACTACAAAATATATATATCAAAAACCCTATTACAAACCCTCCAAACTTCACTGATCACGTTCTTAGCAGTTACTGAAATATTTTATGACAATCCAGTAAGTAATCTAATACTAAGGTTATTACACTGCATTTCATTTAGGCCAAAAATTACATCTTGTCCTCCAGTAAACTTGCACTTATACATATAAAATCATTTGATTCAACAAATAATATACTTTTACTGTTAACATATATGCAGCGGACAATTCAATGGGTTACTAACTCCAATAAAAAATTATATTTTACCTATAACCCTCTTCAAGGTTATTTACATACCTTAAAAGCAGATCTCAGTGAACTTTCCTTATGAAGCAAGAATGACTGTATTATGCTTTAAGGGTGAAAGAATATTTGTTCTAGCAATGCTGACTAATTCTCTTTACAGAGACCACATTCTTGGTATTTTTATAAAACCACCGAAGGCACCAGAATAACATTTAAATTCCAAAGAGGTATAGTTTTTAATTTTATGCATATTAAGTTATGAGTAAGGAATGACTCTGTTGGGTCAGATTTTCATAATTGTTTGAAGACGTCTGATAATATCACAAGGTGAGTTGTCATGGTAAGTAAAGGACCTGTTTTAAAGGCCAATTCATTGTATTCTTAGGAACTATTCCAAACCGACAGACGGCCCCCTTCCCCACCATCCCACCAAGCCGGGAAAATGGTGGGGGGAGGGGGTGATCGACGGTGTGTCTGCCACGCTTACCTTGTCATGGCATGTCACCTACATGGGTACACGGTTGCAGTCTGTTTGTGCAAATCTTCCACCCTGGCCAGACCTTTTGAACTACAAACAAAAGACCTCGCATTTCATATGCATACTTCACTAATGAAGTTTTCCCTTACATCTGTCCGTGCGTCCTTCAGGGTGTCTGTCACACTTACCTGATCACCGCAGAACATCGTATGCTGTCCAAGGGACTCAGCATAACACTGAACGAAAACGATAATGAAAATATTAAGTTTTGTTGTATCACGCACATCTGTATTTAGAAGAAAAAATCAATGCTATTCAAGAGAAAAGTCATGTTACTGGAAAAGGGAGAAATAAAAAAACAAGAAGATACGCGCACTTGGGAAAACTGTTAAAAGATGAACAGTGTCAAATCATTTTACAGTGTATTCTTAAATTACAAGTTTACATAATAATGTCCATATTCTCCTTCCAGAGTCAGTACCTCCGTTTTATAAAAACGATCGAACATGCAAGCAGAGCATTGTTCTTCAAGACTTAATTCAAAATACACATCTTTCTAAATACAAAATAAATTACAAAGTTACCAATAACGTACAGGGCATCAATCAACCTACATCGAACTAGGATTGTTAATGCACCGCCATAAAAAATAGACGACAGCAACTCGAATTACTCTTTTAAAACGAACAGAATAGAATACAGAATTTAGGCCAAAGTCCAAGCGCTGGGGGCTATGAGGTCATTCAGCGCTGAAACGGAAATTGACAGTAAAAAGGAATTAAAGGTGTAATAGGAGGAAAACCCCGCAGTTGCATCATGAATCAACTGTTAGGAGAGGGTGGGGTGGAAAGAGAATATGAACAGAGGTACAGTAAAAGGAATGAAAAGGGGTTGCAGCTAGGGGCAGAAGGGACGCTGCAAAGAACCTTAAGCAAAGCCTACAGTGCACCGCATGAGGTGCACTACCGGCACTACCCCCTACGGGACTTAAAACGAGCAGGAAAAAAACATGAAATAGTGGGCGGGTATGGGCGGGGAGGTCAGAAAGGCCTAATAACTTCCCCTTCAGCTTTGAATATCATATTTCCTCCGTCATCCAACTCAAAAATGAGATAACTAGCGCACTCTTCGTTAACAAATTTAGCATAACAAGAGTTAAAGAGAAGGTCGGGTGAGGGAGAAATCTTATTAAAGATTAGACTCCGGGACTGTGGGTGGCTGTGGGAGGTGGGTGGTGGGTTGTGGGAAGGGGAAGGTGAAGGTGAAGGTGGGGGGTTGGGGAAAAAGGGGTTGAGGGGAGGGGGTTGGAACCGAAGAAGAGAACACTTGCATCTACCGGAAACTTTCTTAATTGTCATAATGAGTAAATTTTCCCCGAGAAGAACTTCGAAAACTGGAGCCTTTTTTTTTTCTCTCTCTCTCAGAGAAATTACTTTCGCCCTTGGTCTGGAGGCGTTCGGAAATTGTTCTAAATAGAGGCAGCCATTATAGACAAATTCAGGCGACACTTTTTTTCTAAAATGTTCTTGAAAATAATTATGGCTTGAGTATATTTGGGATACCTTCACTCTAACTATACTCTGATGACAATCACGTGTCTGTATAGACAACAGCAATTCTAATTGAATATTGCACAGACTAATGTTTGCTGATAAGAAACAAAAATTTACGTGACCAAGTCTACGTGATTAAGAAAACCATACCCGACAGTTTACATCGAAAGTTACAACAGTTAAAGATATAACCCACACACAAATACTTGATATGACCCACATACAAATACTTAATGACATAACCCTCATACAAATATTTACTGATATGACCCACACACACATACTTAATGATATAACCCACACACAAATACTTAATGATATAACCCACACGCGAATACCTAATGATGTAACCCACACACAAATACTTAATGTTATGACCCACACACAAACACTTAATGATATGACCTACACACAAATACTTAATGATATGACCCACACACAAAAACTTACTGATATAACCCATACGCAAATACTTAATGATATAACCCACAAACAAATACTTAATATGACCCAAACACAAATACTTAATGATATGACCCACACACAAATACTTAATGACATGACCCACAAACAAACACTTAATATGACCCACACACAATTACTTAATGATATAACCCACACACAAATACTTAATGATACGAACCACATACAAATACTTAATATGACCCACACACAAATACTTAATGATATAACCCACACGCAAATACTTAATGATATGACCCACATACAAATACTTTATAGAACCCACACACAAATACTTAATGATATAACCCACACACAAATACTTGAGAGTATTCTCATTCAAAAGGTAAGTTCGTGGTTTCCCATAAACGAAAATTAAGGCAGTGGATATGTCTACGGTTATTTGCCATACAGTTCCTGTACGGATGCACAGTTGTTTCATTTACTGTATTTTAAAAATATAAGGACATTAAAAGTAATCATGCAGAGAGAGATATTAACTCAATGCTTTGTTCATGTATTTTTTTCGTTGCCATCGTAACCACGTCTACAGTATGTGCAATTATGATGTTATGGCCTGTAACATTAAATTACAAATACAATGTGAGTATTTCTTGAATATTTTTTGCTTTTTTATTTATCTTGTATTATGCGATAATTTTTAGGCATTAATTTAAATTGTAAAGTATTAATACAGCTCTTCCTTATTTTAAGTGAGTGTAATATGTGTTCTAATCTTGCTTCGAAATATTTATTTTGCATTTCACTTCGCATTTTGCTTTACGTCACTCTTTAAGGGTTTCCTCTGTACCGTTTAATATATCGTGGATATGTCTTCATTTTATATTTAGCCAGGTGGTGAAAACAGGATTTTCTAAACGTTTCTTATGCCACCCTAAAAAATCTACACGCAAGTTGATGAAGTTTCTGCTTTCAATCACATGTTTGTTAATTGTACAAAAATGAGAATACGTTTTTTTTCGGTTAAACGTCTTTCTGTTTAATAATAATCAAAACATTTTTAATATTTACTTATAAAGGATATTATTAATTGATAGACACTTTTAGGAGAAACGCCAATCGTGGCTTTTTACGGTAAACCATCCTTCATCTTTCTTTATAAGAAACAACAACACTTATCTATACAAACATGAAAATAAACACATACAACACAATATATATATATATATATATATATATAGCATAAGGAATGGACGTACCACAACAACACGTCCACGGTCAAACACAGTCACCACCAAGTAGTAGCACATTCCCTTCTTGCCTCATTACGGAGTCTTGCCACATCTGGAAGATATGAGATCAGCGCACCTCCAGCATTCAGGTCCTAAAAACGTATAACAAATGAACACGAATAAATTAACCTAATCATCACATAATAAATTAACAAGGCATCCCTCTTAACACGTCGCGTGGCGCAAAGTCTGGCTTAAGACAAAGCCCGGGTTGCAATTACCTCCCAATGAGGATTAGACTCGAATGCAGCCGGAATTTCGCAAACGACATAATATGCAAGTAGCATTTTGCATTAATTGGGAGACGGAGCCCATCCGGTAACACGCGTTCCAGACTCGACGCATGCAGAGCTGCTAGTCGTTGTCAACTTTTGCAAGTCGTTGGAATCAAAGTAATCTATTGTTTTTTAAAGGCACTCCACCTCCATTGAAGGATTATCAGTGTTGACTGAAACTCCGAAGTTCTGGCTAATAAAAATATGAAGTTTCTCTCTCTCCCTCTCTCTCGCTATCCCCCAGGTACAACACCACCCCAGGTTCATTTCGTGGTTCGGATTCCACAATAAGCTGTAGGTCCCGTTGCTAATTACTAATTGGTTCTTAGCCACGTAAAATAAGTCTAATCCTTCGGGCCAGCCCTAGGAGAGCTGTCAATCAGCTCAGTGGTCTGGTAAAACTAAGGTATACTTTTTCATTCCCCAAGCCGGGAATCTCCTTTGGTTGCTCAGATTCCAGTGGTCAAAACGAGCTGTCTTGTATGCTTCAACCCCTTTATTACACTTACGACCCGCCCTTCTTTAGACAAGGGCCCCTTCTAGTGTAACCTAGCTTAATCTAACCTAAGCCGCCAATTAACAAAGTCGCGCAAGGAAGGAACGGTAAGCTGGCATTATTGGTCGCCTGTTGTGGGTCGCAATCAGCGGTGAAAGGATGGAAACAGTATCAAATGGAGATTCACGGGAGGGGTAAAAATTTCCTCTTAGAGATATTTTCGTTTTTAATTTTAAATGAGTGCATACATCTTGACGGAGCAATGAGTATCTCTCTCTCTCTCTCTCTCTCTCTCTCTCTCTCTCTCTCTCTCTCTCTCTCTCTCTCTCTCTCTCTCTCTCTCTCTCTCTCTCTCTCTCTCTCTCTCTCTCTCTCTCTCTCTCTCTCTCTCAGAGCAACTATTTCATATGCCAAAAATAAGAATATTAAAATTCCGCCCTTAAATGGTCTAATTTATGAACTCAATTTAGTCCCTTAGATAGCATATGTTAAATACATTTATATGTAATCACAAAGACTGAAGATATTCTGCTTTACGGACAAAATATAATTAATCTATCGGAATTGATTCCTCATCAGCCCATGTACAGTTAACTTTCTTACATTCTTCCTTACGTTTCATTCATTCATGAAGGTATACACATGCCCCATAACGGTCACTTCATGCAATATTTCATATCTGCAATTTCCTTTGTCAAGTGACCGACAATAAAGCATTTTCTAAAAACAATGGTAAACAGAATTACGGAATGAATCAACTGAACCGAAAATCAGAGTTGAAAAATCATGCTGATAACAAGGCAAAATGCTAACAGTTCTCCATTAACAAAAGTGGAATGTACGATAGAAATAAAATCCCTTACCAACTTTCACGTGCTTTAATTCTTTAATCGGCTGTGGATATCGCGACGCTTACTAGTAACACGGCAGGCAGCCAGTCCTCAGTGCGCGGGTCAGTCATTGCCGTACTATAAAATAAATGTCTCTCACCCAATTTGAATGCAGCAATTTCATAACTGACACATCCTTTTAACTTAGGAGATGACTTGCTATTCCCGCTTTCGAAGCAAGTATCACAGAATGAATTTCAAGACAGGTCTAGAAACTACAAGATATGACCACTGAATCACGCTCTATTGAATTACAAACCTCACCGCCAAAGAACTCTGCAAAGGCCACAATGACAAGTCTGAATGGTTCTTCATCAGAGGCACTGCCTTCTTTCAAGGAAATTAGCAATGTCGAATTCCAATGAACCTTACGACTGTATTGAATAAAGGTTACAAATGAACCCTATATACAGTATATATATATATATATATATATATATATATATATATATATATATATATATATATATATATATATAGAGTACGCATGTACAATCGTGTACCCATACCGTCAAAAATGAATTCAATATACAAGGATGTCAAGACTCAAATTCCCGTCCCTAGGGACGTTACATACTATCCCAAAGCTCAGACAAAGGTACCTCCTTTCTGCAAATCTAAATCTGGGCCAGTCGTGAGAGAGTCTGCCTACATACGTGCGCTCCTTCTTTCATATTCAGAAGTCGATAGGAAAGGCTACAACTTCAGGAATTGGTTTTGGTTAATTCATCTAATAAGAGGATATTTAATAATCTCATTATTTTCGGTGAGTAAAGTGACAAGTGCGTACACATTTTTCATTACAGCTTCCAAGTAAAAAAGTAGCTGTATTGACACAGTTTTGGATTCACTCAATCGGTGATTAAGATACACCAATTTTGCGACGGAGTAGCCCATATATGAAAACTAAAAACTGAAAGTAGGAAGTGACAAAATTGCCCCAGTCAAATCGCTACAGAAGCCTCACGTGGTGCACTGTAGGCATGACTAAATGGCGTTTGCCTTCGACCTCCAGCTGTTCCCACATTTTAGCCTTTTACTTCACCTCCATTTCTGCTTCCTTTCTTTAATCTTGCTGTCCATCACCTCTAACTATTACTGTGGGGTTTTTTCCTCGTTCCACCTTTAGATCTTTGTGCTTCATCTCCTTTATTTTCTAGATCACTTTATCCTGCTGTCCAACCACTCAAACTCCCTCTGTTCACTGTGCTAAGGCCGAGTGGTCGCAATTGCCCCAGTGATTGGCTTCACAACCTTTAATTCACAAATCAATCAATCAATCATCGCCAGAGAAGAATAGAATACCAAATATAATAACTCAACTTAAAATGTACGAATTCTTGCTAAAGGCTACATTCACTCTCTGATCCCGAGGTTCCATAAACCCCATGGAATCATCGCATCCCGAACCCCCTCACGAAAGGCCCCTTCACTTTCAACCTCACCTACCCAACCCCACCCCAACCCCCGGGGGAGGGGCAGGGGAAAAAGGAAAAGGAAAGGACGGCAAACAGACAGGTCAGTTAAAAGCTTTTTTGTGGATGTGGCAAATGGCTTGCACAACGAAAATGGAGCTCAGTGGATCCCTCCCCACCTTTTTTTTTAGTATATTTCTAAATGCAGCGCCTGAAATGTTGTGGTCTTCAAATTTTTCCGGTGTTATACGTTAACAATTCAATCGAGGAGAAAAATGTATTTTTCGAACGGAACACTTACATTTTTCCTGTTAATTAATGTGCGGGGAAATTCGTTAACCCGCTACTAATGGAGCCTCTCGCCGCCGCCGCCGCTTCGTGGTTTGTGTGTACATATCCATGTGAATATTACCTAAGGTGATATTGCTCCCCTGACGTCACCACCCCCACCCTCTCTCTCTGACCCCCTTAACCCCTAACCCTCCTACCCCGTCCCCCCACAATCTGTACCACATTTCACTTCATAGAAAATACATGAAACAAAATGGCATTACTATTTTACATAACGAATAACTTTCTAACTCAGATAGATATTCCGTTCCACGTGTGAATTTTGCAGAAGTTCAAATGGCGAAAGAGCTTTAATTTTGTTCTTGACAAGATTTCAGCCATTCGAGACGTATACTAAGCATATATATATATATATATATATATATATATATATATATATATATATATATATATATATATATATATATATATATATATATACAAATTGCCATATCCACATTATCACACCATGCTCCGCAGGAAGAGGCGGGGGCAATTTCAGCGCGTCACATAAAATTTCATTACAAAACCTGCTGCTTATGGCACCTGAACAAATTTAATGGCACTGCCGTGCCATCAGAACACCAAAATCCTCATTATCAAAATTTCCAATAAGACCACTCTTGATCAACCAGAGTATTACAGTATAATGTTTTTCAGTAAAGCGGCAGACTAAGCTGAATTTATTTGATCTGTTTACTAGTTCACCTTAAACAGTGTATTTTCATCAAACTCTCTCATTCATTCCTTATTTAAGATTCCCCTACATCCTATAATCTTCGAAGGAAAAGTGAGTTGTCCCTCCAGCACGCTTTGGAGCAAATTAATTTTTAATAAGTTGCAGGACTACTTTTACGAAAGACATGGCTTGCACCAGCGATTTCGCGCAGAAAATTCTACCAAAACCAACTCATGAACCTGACATGCATACTATTTAGCCGAACGTAACAGTATTTACATAGTTTATTATGGTGTTACATAAAATACCAGCACCAAAGCTAAAGATTATGGTTTCTAAAGGCGGGCCTTTTATAAAATTAGATTTTTTTAGTTCTTCCATTGAAAACAAATAAAATCCACAGCTTTCCCTATCCAACAAATAACCCTGAAAAATACTTGGACACACAAGTATACAAACTGTAAAATTTTAAAAATGATTTAAAAATCTATACTCTCGGCAAAAAATGGTAACTTTCTACCACAAGCATTCCCTAGACTACATATTTTAGTGTCAACAACAACTAAGAGTGCATACTACACGCAAGTTTTTATTTCTGTGGTCAAGTTGCACAACAAACGGATATGAGTACCAAATGGATAAAAAACAAAACATTTTGATGGCTCTATCATTTAAAAGGCAAACTTACCTCATGCTTTTAGTCTGTGTGGAGAGAGACATAACAGGACGACCAAGATAAGAAAAATGAGAATAATCCAGATGGAAACAAAAAGAGACAGTGCCTGGAAGAAAGCAGCATTATACCAAATTACAAATGTAAGCTTAACTTGAGACAAAAGCTTTGAGTCAGTTCAGAGGAAGGTTGTTTAGTTAGTTATAAGGCGGAACGAGAACCAACAGCCATTCGTGATTTCAAAATTATTAGCAGATGTCCAAAGTGACTTCTGATGCAGGGTTTAAAACGGTTCCTTAAATCTAAGTTTTGGTCATCGCCTCCATAAATATACCGTATATACATATACATATACATATACATATATATATATATATATATATATACAAATATATATATACATATACATCCATACATACATATAAATATACAAACAAATATAAATATATATACTGTAATGTATGTATGCATATATATGCATATATATGTATATAAAGATATATTATATACATATATGATTGTATGTATGTATATATAATTATTTTATCCTGCCATTACCATGGAACCAAAACCCCAAACACCGATATTCCTACACCCTCAAAAATTTGATTTTCATTCATTTGCCCAACGACAGACTCCCTTAACCCCTCCTATACGTTCAAAGAGAAATGTCTACTTCCTGGCCAGTACCCTTATGCCCAATAGCATTACCCAATTTCCCTCAACGCAGATGCTACTGAAGTCTGGGGAAAATCGCATCAATGTCGGATGCTGGGGAGAGGGGGGAAAGGGGGGGGTTGTGAGAGGAGGAGATGGGTGGAGAGAGATGGAAGTGATGCACGAGACAGCTTTGTGGGTTTAGTGCAAAGTTGGGTTGCGTTCATCCTGGCAGCATTGTGCAAATGCTCCTGCTGCCGGTACCGGCAACCAAAGCTTCTGACGGCAGTGACCTGATTAAATGCAGCCCAGACAGGAGGTACATGAAAGTTTCCTACTTCTTTGACA
>NC_089743.1:63672113-63739613 GCF_040412425.1 Macrobrachium rosenbergii
AGACTTAGAGATATCAATCACCGTCACTTCTTCCTAACTGTATTCGAGAGCTTACACATCAGCATCCTGGAATCGCGTCTCGACCGCAAGCAAGACTGCTGGTGGTGGTAAACACGCGGGAACATTATTAGCAGAAGAAGAGCAACAAACGCTACTCGCCTCATTTCTCTCGGCAAAAGGGGAAACCCCATAACCGTAAATAGGATCGGGAGAAAAGCCGAACTTAAACAAGAATGAGGAGACGGGGCATCGCTCAACTAGGAGCAAAATACAAGTTAATGAAAATGGCCCCAACCTCCTGGCCACTTTACAACGGAGCACCTGAAGCTCTCGCCCTTCCGAAGAAGTGAGGGTCCTCTAAAATGGGGAAAACGGCCTACTGAAATTGTTTAACGCAGACTATAAGTTCTCAGTGCCATGGCCTTTCAAATGAGACAATTGAATTATTAAGACAGAAAGGTCTTTATTACGGAACACTTTTACCCTCATCGCTCTTCTCGAACAAAGACATCACGATGGAAGAACATGCTAACGTTTTGCTTCTTTAGACTAAGTTGTTAAACGTACCCACTGGGACACTACTCTGTAAAATATAAACGCTTCTTTATTCCATCTTGCACGCCCCGTCATATCAACACGCCAAGATTTTATAATTATATACATACACACACACACACACACACACATATATATATATATATATATATATATATATATATATATATATATATATATATATATATATATATATATATATGTGTTATGAGACCTTTCGACACTACGTCCTTTACTTAGCAGTGTTTCCGTTTCCTTCTGTGGATGTTATATATTTATATATATATATATATATATATATATATATATATATATATATATATATATATATATATATATGTTACAGTCAACACGCGTAATCAATCAGTTACGCGTAATGCATTTAGGAAATTTGATCCACCCAGGAGCTAGTACTAAACACGGCGAAATACATTTGACCCCCAGGGACTAGTACTAAACCCGGCGAAACAGTGTAGGTGACTCACTGTTTCGCCGTGTTTAGTACTAGCTCCTGGGGATCAAATGTCCCCTAAGTGCATTACGCGTGATGACTGAAATTTCAGTCATTACGCGTAATGACTGATTACGCGTGTTGACTGTAACATATATATATATATAAAGATAACATCCACGAAGGAAACAGAAACACTGCTTAGTAAAGGACGTAGTGTCGAAAGGTCTCGCAGCACTCCAGTGTTTCTGTTTCCGTCGTGGATTTTATCTTTATTTATATATATTCATCACGTTCCATATTTTCGTGATTCAGTTATTCATATATATAGGTTATATATATATATATATATATATATATATATATATATATATATATATATATATATATATATATATATATATATATATGTGTGTGTGTGTGTGTGTGTGTGTGTGTATGTATATAATTATAAAATCTGGGCGTGTTGATATGACAGGGGCGTGCAAGATGGAATAAAGAAGCGTTTATATTTTACAGAGTAGTGTCCCAGTGGGTACGTTTAACAACTTAGTCTAATGAAGCAAAACGTTAGCATGTTCTTCCATCGTGATGTCTTTGGTCGAGAAGAGCGATGAAGGTAAAAGTGTTCCGTAATAAAGTCCTTTCTGTCTTTATAATTCAAGTGTCTCATTTGGAAGGTCATGGCACTGAGAACTTATAGTCATGTTAAACAATATATATATATATATATATATATATATATATATATATATATATATATATATATATATATATATATATATATATATATATATATATATATATATATATATATATATATATATATATATATATATATATATATATATATACAGTATATATATTATATATATATATTAACTTTATCACATACACAATTGTTCTGTTCATTAGTAGAATTACTAAAAGGACCTCATTCAAACTGGATGGCATCTAATGGAGTATTTATTCAGAAAAAGTTACAAGCTTTCTTGGACAAACAGTCCACATTATCAAGTATCCGTACGGATACTTGATAATATTGTCTAAAAATTCTTTAACGATTTTAGTGAACATGTTAAAGGGATAGCAATTATTCTTAAAATACCTCTCTAAAAACTGGACTTCTAGGTGAAAGTTATTCCAATTGGAGCAAAGGGAAAAGGCTCGATGAATCAGAGTTCTACACGAATTAGTCTTAAAAACAAGGGGACAGTGACTAAAAAAGTTTAACCCAAGGCCGGTAAACGTTTTCTTTCTAAAGATGCCAGTCGTAAAATTTCCCTCAGAACGAGAGACCAAAATATCTAAAAAGGAAATGCGGCCATTACATAGTAAAAGTAATATTTTTAAGCCAAAATCTGTAGTCTCCACTGTTCCCAATAAGATAATGTATGTTTCCCTTCCCTTCACTAACGATTCTGTCCTAATCAAACGAAAATTATTGTCATTCTTGAGCCATCTGTATCCGTATGTTGACTTCAGATTTACCTTTAATAACCCTCTTACAATCGGAAGACTGTTCCGCGTGAAAGACACCCTCCCAGAGTTGATGCGTACCTGCATTGTTTACAAGTTTAATTGCCCAAAATGTAATTTTGGGACTTATGTGGGATGTACCAAGCGCCTACTTAAGGTGCGCATCGACTCTCATAGGGGTGTCAGCCACCGTACAGGCTTAGCTTTAAGCAAAAAAAGAAAATAGTGCCATTAGATTTCATGCTATATCTTGCCACCATCACATACAATACAGTGATTTTCAAATACTTGGACAAACAAAAATAGCCATTCGCTTCCCTTTTAGAGTCCCTCCATATTAAACAACAATCACCAATACTCAATAGCCAAACCACCTATGTTCCATTGTTCATTGCATAGTTTGCTTTTTTCTTTTTTCTTTTTTCCTCTCACCATTTCACCCTCTTCCATTTGCAGTCTTCTAACTCGCCCAGTTGTCATTTAACTACGACATGAACAGTAGGTTCTCCAGTATTTTGCACTACATTATCATTTTTTTTTATCATTTTGAATATTCATTGTTTTCTCTCTCTCTCTCTCTCTGAGTATCTATCTTCTCAGTGATTTTATTTGACGATTTCTGTTTGGTACGTGATTTCTTATTGCTTGGTTAACTTAGGTTTTTATGTTCCTTTTTTTTCTTTATATTATTATGTATTTTAAAGTTTTGTCAATTATATATAACTGTTTTAATACTTTTAGAGTTATTCAATCGGTATAGTTTTCTTACTGTTTCTTTTTTTATTTTTTATGTAATTCCATAGATAAGTGACCCTGATGATGGGAAATGTTACGTATTCCCGAAAGCTCGGCTGTGCCTCTGTTAATTTCTAAGAAATAATGTCTGGAATTTTACCACGTCTTCTGGCTATCCTGTTTCTCCTTATATATATATATATATATATATATATATATATATATATATATATATATATATATATATATATATATATATATATATATATATATTATTGGTACACTGTGACAATATATATACATGTTAATAAAGCTTTTTAAGGGATCACCGTTACATTCAGAGTACTCATTCGTAATTTTTATTGTTATGAGAGTTCAGGTATCTGGCTGAAGTGAGGTAAATTTTTCATTTTGTGATTAGTTGTGTAATAACCAAGTATTTGGTACGCTTCGTGACAATATATATATATATATATATATATATATATATATATATATATATATATATATATATATATATATATATATATATATATATATATATATTCTTTTCAACGAAATATTTCCCTCATTTTCAAAAAGAACGCATGTAGCTTTCAGTACTTGATCACTACAACATACTGTTAAAGTAGTTAAATCACAAAACCAGAAAACCTATCATGACTTAGAAGACATATGGTTTCGACCTCATTTGTAAAAGGAAAAAAATGTAATTACCAAGAGCATAATGATTAAAAAATATATTGCAAAAAAAAAAAAGCTGCATACTTCAGAGTAATAGTTTTGACTACGAAAATGGGATGGGCACCCAAAAACCCCTTATGGAGCAAAAGCATGAGAGAGAGAGAGAGAGAGAGAGAGAGAGAGAGAGAGAGAGAGAGAGAGAGAGAGAGAGAGTGGAGTCTAACCATGTGAGGAGAGAAGGATTTTACAAGCAATATATTTTAAAAAAAGAAAACCAACTCTACTGACTTTTAGCCGATGCGATGTGAAATAACGTAAGTTCTAGTTTATCTTTTATTAAAAATGTAAGCTAGAACTTTCTATATCAAATTTCCACAGCTTCTAATGTTTGTTCTACTTACGTCGTGAACGCAGAACATAAGCACAAGAAACCCTACATGCGAAAACTCCGCGACTTTTAAAGATTAAACGTTACAGAAAAACGACATACATTTACTGAACACATTAACATTGCCAACACAAGGGGCTAGTAAAGACCTCTTACATCTATCAAACGTGAATGAATATTTCAAAGCTCTGAAAAAGAATACAGTCATCATCACAAACTTACCTCTTGAGTGGAAACTACAATCTGAAGTTTATAAAACTTACAGGTTACCTGTCTGAGACATAACTTATCACACCTCAATAATATACTCATGTTATTTTGTTAAAGTTAAGCCAGCTATGCGCTGGCACGGACTCATCCCCCTAGAACAGTCCATAAAACATGATCAGTACTAAACAACCACGCCCCCACCCGGCTAAAACCCCACGAACTTTTAGCGGATCCAGGTAAAGCTGACTTGATTGTCTCCAGAATTTGGCAGTTATTACCCAGACTCTCCCATGGAAGGTACAGAAAAAATTCCTTGAAATCCTATTTAATGACGCACGAATAGAGTAATCGCTATTAAAATATTTAATGCCTTCATATAAATAAACAATAATTATGCACTGCATTACCGAGGCCGCTAACGGCATATAAACCGAAATCCATAAACCGCTCAGTAAAATAACGGTACCAAAGCCTCAATTCTTGGAAAAAGTAATCTAACCAGAATAGACACTAATTGAAAACGTTGCCGGCCAATACAGTACCGGATGAAGTCACAGAACCAGATGAAAGAATCGATAAATACATATGCAACTTTTTTTTTCACAGCTGCGTCTAAGACCGTAACATCATTCGAGGTCACGCTTCGGCAAATGCTTTTGTGGGGGGAGAGTCTCCTAAAGCAAAACAGTTGCAGGCACTCGACGTAAACCATGCAACAAGAAGCGAAAGCCGAGGAGATGCAAAGGCTCACAGGCAATTATTCCTACGTTGCATGTGCTGCTGCATTAGGTTGTTTTTGCCTTGTTACCTATTTCATTATAAAATGATTCAATTACGTATACCGACTAGCCCGTAACTGATTGCATACAAGAAAAGGAAAATGTTAGGCTAACAAACCAATTTCCCTATAATTCATTGTATCTGTCCCAGGTATATGCCTTGGTACCTTCAATGCCATAGGTTTAAGGTAAGAGATAACATTTGTTCACCATAACATAAACGAAAAACTGTAAGATTCAACATTAGCATTCGTTCGTCATGTCCGCTTATAGCAATTCTAATGCAAATGATCAAGCTTCTCTGAGAGGGCAGCAACCGGTCATTCATCAGATAAGCCCTTCGCCATCAACCAAAGTAGCCGGGCATTTTGCCAACACACGGGCGATGTCCAGCCGAAGATTTAAATCTGATGCCAAGTAAGACCAAATTATACCTATGGCGCAATCCCAAATCTAATGTAGGGACTTGAATCTAATTATTCTAATGGCACAATTTTAGGTCAGCCCTAGGAAAGTTTATTGCTTTTTGCTCTCTCACTCACATGCCAGAATATATCAGGAGATGCATTCCCCTTGTCACTCGGGAAATATATTTCAGTTTCAGAGCGTACTTTGTTTATCAATAAATGAACAAAACATACGCCTCTTAATTAGCTAAATGCCCTTCAGCAAGGGTTTTTACTGTATTTTGCTCTCAACTGTGGAAAACCAGTTCAGTCTCATAATTGGCAATATTCAAAATGCAAGAGGAAAACTGATCCAACGTACCTGCTGTCTTCTTTCTCCTTCTTCTTACCGTTATTTGGTAAGAAAGGTAACAGTATTCCAGACTTTCTACAGCTTCAAGTCATTCCACAATGGCCTTATTTCTTTACCCAGACTCAGCAAAATAAATGACAAGTCGTGGAGACAAAGAAGTCCCCTAAAAATGAAAACCAAGCATTTCATAACTGCGTAAAATAAAATAAAATTACCTCAGCTTTGTGCCGATTATTGAAAACCATACTACATCCTTCTTCAAGCAGTGAGTTCTCGACCTGAAGCTAAACTCGCCAAATATATAGGCCTAATGTCGATTGCCTTCACTTTTGTAACGCCAACAAATGGATACAATCGACCAAAGGTATGGCAAGTTAGTCAGTGCTAGCAGACCACCGAATGACACAAAATTAAATACCTAAAGCTTTCTACGATGACGAACCCAGATCCTCCTGGATATTCAGATTTTGTAAATAACTGAAGTTTATCTCCAAAAAACATATTGCGTGCATCACGCACAGATTCAGTTCATAAGAAGTATTTCTGGAAATTAGAGATTATACATCAACAGAAATTATCAACAAGAAGTAACCTATTCGGAAGTAATCAGGCAAAAAGCCTTCGTACATTAGTTTGGGTACGAATGAATAAGGCGAAGACGTCTAGAAATAAGATTTAAATTCGCGTTTTGTAATTCATTTTGAAAATCACCAAGCTACTACATCTTCCAAGCAAGAACCATCACAAATACGAGGAAATCTTAGACAAAATTAGACTAATTAAAGCATTCATTGTTTATATTTTTTAACTGTTTAATATTAATCATTAAATTTTGATATCTTACTGGCCATTATTTCATATTGAAAGAGCAGCTCTGAAGGTGTTATTCCACGCAGTCAATGAGTAATTTCTGAGTGTCAACCACAAAAAGGCAAACCTGTTTTTTGCTCATTTCAGAGATACTCCCAAATATTAGAGAGAGAGAGAGAGAGAGAGAGAGAGAGAGAGAGAGAGAGAGAGAGAGAGATACTAAACGCAGGAACGCCAAACTCACTTTGGTGTCCTTTAATACTGCATTTTATGCTTCCAAGGAGAATGGACTTTTAATCTTAATCAAACGTCAGTGAAGCAGCAATAGACCTTTAATCTCTACAGAAACTGGTCAACTTCTTGCCAAGTCATTGCTAATCGATGAAAAACAGCACTATATTTAAAGGTTAACTAAGTTTCTTTGGGAATTCTTCTGTAATTATACTATAAACACGAGGGGAGGACGTTTCTCACTTCATTTAGACAATTTACTATAGGACACACATCTGAATGCTGCTTGAATATTTGTGTTTCTACTGTGTATCCTGTTGCTTAAGATTAAGCCTGCCTTGTGCTGGCACGGCCTCTTGCTCCTGGAGCAGCCCGTAACGTATCCTGCTAAGGTCTCGCAATATATAGCCTATATCCTTCTCCGTCTTAGGGAGTCTCGTCAGTGACCTTGGTAGTTGTGCCGGCACATACCTTACAATCTATCTTCTTACGGAGATTAGCAACACCTGCCCTCCGCTAGACAAAATATGCTCTCGTAGGAAATCTAAATATCTTACATTGCTTGGTTCGAATTCAATCCTTCATTTGCCAAGTTTTAGAATTTTCTCACAGCTGTCTATAAATTCTCATCTTCAATAGTCAAGTTTGTCGTCTACTAACAGGTTAGGCTTTACGCTATTTCGTTTGCCTTCAGTAAAGGATTTGCGATGACATGATATACGATTAAAGAGATATAAGAAATAAAAGCATTAACTTTACAAAAGCATTCCGACTGATGAAGTATTGCAGAAGACAACATTATGGTTCTTGGTGAGGTAAAAATTACAGCGATTTTCTCCAGACAATTAGTACTGATAAAAAACAATCGTCCTTAACGAAAGTATATTTTTTAATGAAGGGCATAAATATGGTCAAGGGCACAAAGTCATTAACCTAGCTGTTACCAGTGGAATTTGCATGACAATTCAAAAGTTATGAGTATTCATAATCTAAGTAGTTCGGGGACAATACTTTACCTTTTGGCAGAAGCTTTACCAGAAAAAACAAATGCCACAGACAGACGCGCTACCTTCACGCATATCTACGCATGGTGATCCACCTTTGTACCAAGTCTGACTGAAAGCCTTGTGAATGTGTAAGAAGGCTTGCAATGACAATATGTGACAACCACACCTTTAAACAGAAAAATGGACGGACCAATGACTTTCCTTCAGGCACATCTATGAATAATGGTCTATCTTTTTTACCTTCAGGCACATCTGTGAATAATGCTCTATCTTTATACCAAGTTTGACCGAACTCCTTAGGCTGTACAGAAGTAGCAACAGCATGATCATTACGACGAACACAATGACGAACAGACTGACAATCTCCGTCATGCACATCCATGTGTAATGGGGTACCTTTGTACAAAGGTTGATTGCAATCCTTTCTGCCTTGTAGGAGGTGTTGCTGTGACAAGGTAAATAGGACTGATACACTGATATACAGACAGACCGATATATGAACTACCAGATGGAATGAATGAATGAGAGAATGATTGTAAGTTATATATTGTCATAAATGCG
Organism: Macrobrachium rosenbergii; assembly: GCF_040412425.1. NCBI lineage: Eukaryota > Metazoa > Arthropoda > Malacostraca > Decapoda > Palaemonidae > Macrobrachium > Macrobrachium rosenbergii. Next base: position 63,680,763 of record NC_089743.1, read on the forward strand.
GAGGTCATTTAACGCCGATATCGATTAAGAGGCTTTATTAATGCATTTTAAATTACTGATATTTACAAAAAAAATATATAAATGAAAATAAGTACTCTGTAGAGAAAAATTCTGAAAGGAATTTCATAAACTTACAAACATTACTAAATCTGGTGAACAAGGCCAGTTTCTGTAACCATCTAAAACTTCCAGTGTTATATAAAATCACTAGCACTCTCACGACATTCGAATCTCTCAAAGAGCCTTCATAAGCAACAAAACATTAACACAAGACATCGTTCTCCACATGCATCTTTTACTCTACGATCCGTTTTCTCAATAACCTTCATGAGTGCTTTTACCATCCATTAAAAGTCCCTTTTATTCGTAAACTGCTTATAAAGATTCACGACTAAGTTTATTTTTCTAACTCTTCTTTCTCTCACACTTTGTCCGTGAAAACCTTATTCATTCTCTTGTACACGTCTGCACGATCTCGTATTTCGGCCCGCAATTGCAACGCCTCGCTCTCTCTCTCTCTCTCTCTCTCCTTGGACAAATTGGTAGAGTTCTCGGCTAGCACTCTGCTAGGCCCGAGTTCGCGTCTCCGGCCGGCCAATGAAGAATTAGAGGAATTTATTTCTGGTGATAGAAATTCATTTCTCGGTATAAATGTGGTTCGGGTTCCATAATAAGCTGTAGGTCCCGTTGCTAGGTAACCAATTGGTTCGTAGCCACGTAAAATAAGTCTAATCCTTCGGGCCAGCCCTAGGAGAGCTGTTAATCAGCTCAGTGGTCTGGTTAAACTAAGGTATGTGGTATACTTAACTTTTTTTCTCTCTCTCTCTCTCTCTCTCTCTCTCTGTATATATATATATATATATATATATATATATATATATATATATATATATATATATATATATATATATATATATATATATATATATATATATATATATATATATGTGTGTGTGTGTGTGGTGTTAACAGTATTTACAGATGAGGTACCACATGAATGATGCAATTTTTCCTTCAATTAGCTACACTACCAAGCATATATCTCTTTTTCAAGCCTACAAAAGTGCCGAGTTTTTTCTCCAAAACTACAGAGACTAGCGTACACTATCCATTGTTCACACTCAAACACTAAGTATTTCAAACGTTGCGTATGATTATATAATTTACATTGGTGTACATTCAGGTGTACACGTAACTTAAATGATGCCAAACTCGTATTATTTCGTATCCGTTTGATTAACCATTATTGTCACCTCCTTTCGTTACTTGTTCATAATTTAAGGAAAATGTCTTTTTTTCACGTCAGCTCAATGCAATGTGAACTGTGGCTTCATTCAAACTATTATTTGGCTTCACGGTTCCCAGTCTGAACTACCATTGGTTTTGTTCACTCACTGCAGTATAATAGTCCTCTTTCTTTGGTATCTGAGGTTCGCAAATGGAGAGAGAGAGAAGAGAGAGAGAGAGAGAGAGAGAGAGAGAGAGAGAGAGAGAGAGAGAGAGAGAGAGAGAGAGAGAGAGAATCCCCAAGTCAAAATGAAATATCCTTTATTCCACTTTCCCATCCCGAAAAGTTCCCTCACAACTCTTGTCTCTTTTCCATTCACTATTCTTCCCACATTCGGAGAAAGCAGAGCTCATTTGGCTACACCCTTCCGCCAGAAGCCTACGTGGGTCTTTTGAATGTCACGTAAGGGCAACACATACTGACGTGTGTAGGCAACTGTGCATGTATATATATATATATATATATATATATATATATATATATATATATATATATATATATATATATATATATATATATAAAGATAGAATCCACGGAGGTACATAATAAAGATAAAACACTGGAGTGTGGAAACACTGGAGTGCTGAGGCCTTTGACTGTCTGTCGTCCTTTACTTAGCAGACTGAAGAAATATAAAAGTAAGTTTTCAAAGAAAGCTCATATAAATGACAGATGGGGATTACGAAGGAAAAAATATGTACCTGGAATCCAACACAATTGAAGAATTAGTAGAACTGCCAAAACAGCGTTAAATATTTAAGAGGTTTTACAAAGGATTAGGATCAACCGCTCAGAAACAGTGACACGACAATTGAAAGATTATACAAGGGGGTGACTGACCACCAAAAAATATTGGTACAACAAAACAATTCTCTTTTTTTTGTAAACAATAATTTTTGCAAGATGAACATTTTTAGAGTCCGCTATTATTCAGCTTACTTCCAGCTGTAATTTTAACCTTAGCCCTGGCATGTATTATTTGGATCCCTGTATTAGAAAAATCACTAATTACAAATTAGTTACCTTATATGTATTTTCCATGTATTCGTATGTTTAATGTAATTTTTGTGTAAAAATTGTTATTGTTTACAAAAAAAAGATAATTATTTTATTGTACTAATATTTTTTGGTGGTCAGTCACCTCCTTGTATAATATTTTAATTGTCCTGGCCCTGCTTCTGAATGGTTGATCCTAATCCTTTGTAAAACCTCTTAAATATTTAACCCTGTTTTGGCAGTTCTAATATTTCTTCACTTGTGTTGGATTCCAGGTACATATTTTTTCCTTTGTAATCCCCATCTGTCATTTACATGAGCTTTCTTTGTAAACTTACTTTTATATTTCTTCAGTCTGCTAAGTAAAGGACGACAGACAGTCGAAAGGCTCGCAGCACTCCAGTGTTTCCCTTTCCTTTGTGGATTTTTTCTTTATTTATACATTCATCACGTTCCATATTTTTGTGATTCAGTTTTTATATATATATATATATATATATATATATATATATATATATATATATATATATATATATATATATATATATATATATTATATATATATTAAGTATATATATTAAGTCTTGGACCTGTCAGTGGCACTTCCGCTGCAGGTGCAATTGTGTCGACGTTGGAAGTTTGCACAGTTGGATACATTGAGATGTCTGATGCATGCATTGTGCTTGCCTGACGATGATCAGGATTTAAGTGCACTGAGACAGTGTGAGTGTGTATGTGTGTTGCACTCCTTAATGGTATATTATCCGGGAGATAGACTCTTGCAGGGGGACTTCATTTTGAGACTGGGTCTGATTTGGTTAGTGGTGCAGTGTTGAAGAACCGCCACTGGAAAATCTGTTACCTGTCGCCATAGAAAGTGAGTACCATAACTCATGAACACTTACTTATATCTTTTCCAGACATTTTGTGGAAACACCTAGTAGTGCTGCAGTCAAATTCTGCTGGGTCTCCCTTATGTATTTTCCTGTTCTGTTCTCCATTGTAGATTTTTCTGTTTTGAATATGAATATTAATTAACACCATTTCAGGTTTTAATATATGGTATGTTTCTTTCAACAGGAATTCTGGCTTTGTCCTGTGAGGACGAATATTTTGGGAAGTAGTGTTTATTCTTTTGCACATACAATATGACATTTATTGTGGTCTAGAATAATTATGACCTTTTCACTTTGTTTGGTGACCAGGGTGTTAGTCACTAGTATTAGTTGGTCTTGAATCATTAATCTGAATATTTGTGAATCAGAATGTCCTCTAGTGATGATTTCCATTTATAGAGGGTGGAATTCACTCTATTTCATAACCGTAGTTTTTGCTGAATTACTTTCGTTAAATTTGCAAATAAAGTCTAGTTTTGTACCTCAGTGTTTAATTCCAGTAGGCATTTGTTTAAAGATAGGTTCAGTGAGAGGAATCGACAAGGGAGAAGGAATTTGCTGACCCTGGGATGAGCCACTGATACCAGAGACATCTTAGGAAAGTAAGATGATTGGTTCTGTTCTTAAAACAGATACAGCAATAAAAGATGATGCTATGTGACTTGGGGATAGGGTCATTTGACATATATATGTTATGCCCTAGAACAAGGTCAATAGGGTCACAATCTCTTACTGCATCTGTTTTAAGAACAGCGTCATATTAACTTACATCCCCGAGATCCTCCAGTAGCAATGGGCAGCACTGGGTCAGCACACTCTCTCTCATCGATTCCTGTCCCTGTATCTATCCTCAGACAAAGGCCTACTGGAATAAAACGGCGAGATACAAAACTAGACTTTATTTGCAAATTTAACAAAAGTATTTCAGCAAAAGCTACAGTCATGAAATGGAGTGTCTCACAACCCATAAAAATGGAAATCATAAATAGAGGCAACTCAGACTCACAATCAATTGAATTAATGTTCTAGGCCAACCAATACTAGTGACTAATACCCTGGTCACCAAACAAAATAAAAAGGTTATAATTATTCTAGACCAAAATAAATGTCATATAGTATGTTAAAAGAACACCACTTCCAAAATATTCATCCTCACAGGATGAACCCAGAATTCCTGTTAAAAGAAACATAGCATATATTAAAACCTGAAATGGTGAGTAAAGAAATCAACATTTAAAATGGAAAGATGCATAATGGAGAACAAAAAAGTTTCAGTGCAACGCAAAATGGGTGTTCCACATAATGTATGAAAAAAAAGTGTTAATGAGTTATCTTACTCACATTCTATGGCCGCATGGAAACCGTTCCTCACAGTGGCTGTTCCTATTCACTAACACAGCTCAAAGAGTGAATTGCACCAGCCACAAATCGAAGTGAATAGCCACTGTATGGTTCCTCTCATAATATACCATTAGAGAGTGCACATAATAACCCCTCCCCTGAAGCGTAACGACACTGTCGGGTTCAATGTTTGAAGGATTCCGCCTTCAGACCTCACAGATATCAAAATGCTTCCATCAATCTGTCACGTTGTCTCCACGCATTTTAGCCATGAACGCGTCAGATACCCGCTGTGTCTAACTGTGGAAACCACCAATGTCAACATAAATGCCACCTGCACCGGAAACACCCTTTTCACAGGCCAGCACGTAATTTGCTAAATATATATATATACATATATATATATATATATATATATATATATATATATATATATATATATATATATATATATATAAAAGGATGTGTCAGCTTAAAGGGAGTGTAAGGCGATTTTTGTCCATTATTACTTAAATTGCTACACTGGAATACTCCTGAGTCCCAAAGATGAAGAATGGATTGGCTGACTGACTAATACAGATTAGTATGGCGAAAAAAGAAAGAAAGTGGTAAGTGTACTAGATTATTAAGCACTATATAAATACATGCATGTATTACATCTGAACCCCCCCTTACAAAAATCCTGAAATACTGCACCATCATATTTGACTATATAATAATTAACAATACCATACATTAATTAAGAATACCAACCCAGCCACTGGGGTGGAAGCCAGTCCAACTCAGTGCCGGTCCCAATTCCGGATACATGGGGAGGGTAGGCGTCAGGAAGGGCATCCAGTCATAAAATCCAGCCAAAACCAAATATGACAGTTGACTTTCATCAGAAATCAGATAGTGCTAGGGTGTTCCCCTGTGATGAATGGGCAAGGGCTACTGGGTAGTGGGTGGCCCCAGTTAAAGAAACGAGTCCAAAAAATGAGAAGAATAGTGAGGAGAAGGAAGATGGTGGTAGCTTTGAGAGTTGGAACTTTGAACTTGGGGACGATGACTGGAAAGGGAAGAGAGAGAGCAGATCTAATGGAGAGAAGAAGGATAAGCATTTTTTGTGTACAGGAGACTAGATGGAGGGGAAATAAAGCGAGAGAACTTGGAAATGGATATAAATTGATATATAGTGGAGCACATAAGGAAGGTGGAAATGGAGTGGGAATAATTCCATCAAAAAGCTTAAAAGCCAGCATAAGAAGTGTGAAGAGGACAAGTGAAAGAGCAATGGTTGTGAAACTGTGCCTAGATGGAAAAATAGTCAACATTGTGAGTGCTTATGCCCCTCAAATAGGATGTGATAAAGTTGAGAAAGTGGCATTTTGGGAGGAAATGGGCAGACACTTGAATGAAATGCCAGCAGAAGAGAGATTAATTATTGGTGGTGACATGAATGTACATGTATGAAGGACCAGAGAGGGTATTGAGAGGGTGTATGGTGGCTGGGGAGTTGGAGAGACAAATGACGAGGGAGAGAGAGTTGTGAATTGTGCAGTGTCATTTGATTTAGCTATTGTCAACACATGGTTTGAGAAGAAAGAAAATTAGTACATCACATACAAGAGTGGAGCAAGAGAAAGTCAAACTGACTTCCTCATGTGCAGAAGATCACATCTGAGAGAGGTGAGAAATTCTAAAATTTTAAATGGAGAGTGAGTGGCAGCACAGCATAGGGTGGTGGTAATGGGCTTGGAAATAAGGAAAACGGTGCATGTGTCCCATCAACAATCAAGTGGTGGAAGCTGACACAAGAGGGGGAAGCGAGGCAGGAATTCAAGGAGAGAGTATTGAGGGAAGTTAGATTGCTAGAGGGAGTCCAAGAATGATGGAATCACAACAGTATGGTGGTAAAGAGTGAGTCGAGAGATGTTGGGAAACCTGGTGGTGGAATCATGAAATGAAGGAGGTGGTGAAATCCAAATAAGATACAAAAAAGATGTGAGAAAAATATGGACAGCAAGAGGATAAGGAGGGGTACCAAAGACAAGAAACAAGTAAAGAAGGCAGTTGCACAAGAAAAGGTGCAAGCATTAGATGACACATATAAAGAGCTGAAACACCTGAGGGGGAGACAAAAATTCACAAAATTGCAAAGTCGAGGGACAAGAACACCAAAGACTACTCCCATATAAAACAGGTTAAGGATGGGAATGGAGTGGTTTTATGCAACGAGGATAAGATAAAGAGGTGGAAGGAATATTATGAACACCTGTTAAATGAAGGAAATCCTAGAAAGTTCTTTGAAGATGGATTCCAGAACCTTGGTATACTGTTAACAGGAAGGAAGTAAAGAAGGCACTAAAGAAGATGAAAAATGGTAAAGCAATAGGACCAGATGGAATTCCTGCAGAGGGTTGGAAGAGGCTGGGAGAAGAAGGAATAGACATGCTGTGGGACCTAGCAAAGAAAATATATGGTCAGGAAAAGATACCAAAAGAATGGAGAGAAAGCTTTATTGTTCCTATCTATAAAGAGAAGGGCGACATCCAGGAATGTGTAAACCACAGAGGAATCAAGTTAATGTCTCACACCATGAAAATCTGGGAAAGAATAACGCATCAAAATATTAGAGAAGAAGCATCTGTAGGTGAAGAACAGTTTGGCTTAATGCCAGGAAAAGGAACGACAGATGCAGTGTTTGCCCTCCGACAGATGATGGAAAAACACTGGGAAAAGCAGAAAGGACTGCACATAGTATTCATAGATCTGGAAAAGGCATACGATAGCATGCGGCAAGAGGTTTGGGTGTACATGCGAGTAAAGTGAACACCGGAGAAGTATGTGAGGTTGGTCCAAGATATGTATGAAGGAGCAAAAACGCAGATTAGAAGCAGTGGTGGGTTAACTGAATGGATACCAGTACAAGTTGGTTTACATCAGGGATCTGCTCTAAGTCCATATCTTTTTGACCTGATAACGGATGTGCTATCTCAAGGAATAAGAGATCAATTCCCCTGCGCATGTTGTTTGCTGATGACATCATGTTATGCAGCACCAACAGAGGGGTAGTGGAGTCAAAACTAGAGCAATGGAGGAAGATATTGGAAGACAGCAGTTTAAAGATCAGTAGGAAGACTGAATACATAAGCTTTAATGAAGATCAAGACTCCGAGATTAGTATGGAAGTGACAAGGTTGAACTGAGTGGAAAAATTTAAGTATCTTGGTTCAACAGTGGCTGATGATGGAAATTTGGATGTAGAAATAACACACAGTGCAGGCTGGATGGATAAACTGGAGAAAGATGTCAGGTGTGTTGTGCGACCGCAGAATCAATAAAAAGGTTAAAGAAAGAATGTACAAGACAGTAGTGAGATCAGCTATGGTGTATGAAGCAGAAACATGGCCGGTAAAGAGAGTGCAAGAAAAGAAATTGGATGTGGTAGAGATGAAAATGCTCAGGTGCATGTGTGGAGTATAAAAATGGACAGGATTAAAAATGAAAGAATAAAAGGAACTACTAAAATCGTAGAACTATCAAATAAGGCCCTTGAAAGAAAACTGCAGTGGTATGGCCATGTGATGAGAAGGGATGAGACATATGTAGGGAGGAGAGTGACGAAGATGGAGGTGCCTGGTGGGAGAGCAAGAGGAAGACCAGAGCGAAGGTGGATGGATGTAGTTAGAGATCTGACAGACAAACAATTGTCAGAGGATGAGGTGTTTAACCGAGCCAGGTGGAGGAAACCTGTCAGAAACATCGACCCACCATAGAAGTGGGAAAAAATGCAGAGAAAGAAGAAGAAGAATACGACGACATTAAGAATACCATATAATAGTTAACGATACCATACAATAATTAACAATACTGTACCATACAATAAATAACAATATACAATAATTAACACCACCATACAACAAATAACAGTATACAATAATTAATAATACCATACATCACATGATTTAAAACAATGTCCCTTTCAAGCATCCTGCATCCAGAATAATTAATTGTTCCCTTCCCAGCGCTCAGAGAAGCGTCTTCATAAGACCCGTTAAGATCAAGGGCATTCGACAGCCAAATGCCTCCATCAAAGATACAAAGCCATCATCATTAGGCTTTCGATAATTATGCAGTCAAAATTGAAAAAAATAATGCACTAAATTATCACTGAAATATAAATAAATTGATATTAAGAAGAGATAAAAGGTTAATGAACTTAACTCATACAATTTATTATTTATTTTTCTATAATTGTCTGTCAAAATTTAATTTCCCACAGAACTGTCACTGAACTTAAAGAACATGCTGTGCCGTCAAATAACTTACTAAATTCGGAAAAACTATTTCAAAGAAATATCCTAAAAGCTTCTTCATATATTAGGTACGATGCATTAAATCTACTCAAATCCTTGCAGAGTTGCTCTTAGATCATTTTAACAGTATTTCAAACCAGTCTTTCAAATAATATTAAGAAGTCTAAGAAAACACTCATTAACACAAAAACATTGGAATGTATTGTATACTATGTCTGATAGCCATAATACTCCCTGAGTGAGAATATCAAGGGAAAAAGTATTAAAAACGTCGTGTATGATTATATGCATCCGTGTATATCCAAGTACAATAACTCACGTAAATGTTGAACCTGCATTATTTCTTATCCCTTTAATTTACCAATATTTTAATTTTCTTTCATTCAGTTTTTCATAATTTTTTTACGTCAGCTCAATGCAATGTGAATGGTGACTCCCTTCAAACCTTTGTATAGTTTCACGGTTCTCAGTATGAACTACCGTTGGTTTTGTTCACTCACTAGAACATAGTAGTCCTCCCTCTTTGGTGTCTAAGGTTCGCGAGAGAGAGAGAGAGAGAGAGAGAGAGAGAGAGAGAGAGAGAGAGAGAGAGAGGGGGGGGGTTCCCCAGTACAGTATTGTTTGCTGCTTAGCGTTGGGCCTTGGTTAAGAGATTAGTTTCATTCTACAGTTACGTTGTAGTCTACTTTCAGACCATTGTATCGGAGGTAGCTTTCCAGTGGTAGAATCCCCAAGTCAAAATGAAATATCCTCTACTCTACTTTCCCATCCCGAAAATTTCCCTCACAACTCTTGTCTCTTTTCCATTCACTATTCTTCCCACATTCGGGGAAAGCAGAGCTCATTTGGCTACACCCTTCCGCCAGAAGCCTACGTGGGTCTTTTGAATGTCACGTAAGGGCAACACAGACGTGTGTAGGCAAATGTGATGTGTGTGTGTGTATATATAGGCAAATATATATATATATATATATATATATGTGTGTATATATATATATATATATATATATATATATATATATATATATATATATATATATATATATATATATATATATATATATACATATACACATACACACATATATATGTATGTATATAAGGACGTGCCAGCTTAAGGGAGAAAGCGTATGGCGATTTTGTTCCATTATTACTTAAACTGCTACAACGGGAATATTCCAGAGGCCCAAAGATGAAGAAAGGATTGACTGACTGATGAACAGACTGGTGTGACAAAAAATGCAAGGAAGAGCTAAGTGTACTAGATCATTATGTATTATATAGACGCATGCATAGATACGTTGGAATCCACTTTACAAGATTCCTGAAATATGAGACCATTATGTTTGACAATACAATAATTAGCAATACCATACAGTAATTAACACCATACAATAATTCACAATTATATAATAATTACCAATACCATACTATATTTCACAATATACAATACCTAACAATACCATACAATTACTAGTTACCATAGAATAATTAACAATACCATACATCAGATGAATTAATAACAATATCCTTTTCAAGCATCCTGCACCCAGAATAATTACCCGTTCCCTTCCCAAAGCTCAGATTGAAATGGTAACAGTAACAGTGCGTGACAGAATAGTTAAAATTAATTTAATATTAGGCTTGTGTGTGTGTTCATATATATATATATATATATATATATATATATATATATATATATATATATATATATAATGTATGTATGTCTATATGTATGTATATATATACTGTGTATATATGTATGTATGTATATATGATATCAATTATATTTTATTTTCTACCCTGATGTGCGACTGGGCTTTTATTTGGTAACAGACATTCAGTAGAGAGCAGGTAATGATATGCTTTTTCCGGTCGTGTACGCAGGATGCTGTTTCATAATCTGTGGTTATAAAGCGCTCTACCGGAACCCCATTTAGTACTAAATAATTAGATTAGTGCTAACAGAATTATATATTTTGCTTTCAGTATTAGCCACATTTTCTCTTTTGGAAAGAGTTATTGCTTCTACAGCTGTAATTTTTGCATCACGGTTACAATGGACAGTGAAACTACAGTCTCTGGCACTAATGCTTTAGACGTATGTTCTCTTAATTTAACGAACAGAAACACTGTAGATCGAAGGAGAGCTGAGGTAGGTCTATTTTTTCGGTTTAAGTGAGGAATTAGGAACTTGAATATTTTTTTTGTAGTTTTTATGAATAATTTGAGAAATGCGCTTCATGAATTGTCGATCTGTATAATTGTTAGAAAATTTATGGACGATGGTCTGTCAATGTGAATTACAAAAGATTAACTGAGCTACATAATCATGACGTAGAACTTGATCCCGCTGTATGGTTGTCAAGTATCAAGGAAGCACAAAATGAACTTAACAAGGATTGTGTATTACCCCTGTTACCTTTAATCAAATTTGAGAGGAAAAGTCTGATACCCCTGAACACAAACTTCGACCCAGTACAGAAAGTAGTCGATTTACGAGTTATCTGTACTCAAGAATCACTATGGTTCATCCTCCCAGAATATGTGGTGCAATTGGAACTTTAGAAGTTCAAACGAAGATGCAATGCATTACCACCCTAAGCAATTCAACTTATATTTCAATATTTTACTGACATTTTATTTATTTATTTGTTAATTTATCTGTTTTTCTTATAGCTGATCTCCTCTTTCTGTACTTCCCATTACCTTCTGTTACCTCTTTCCGATGAACATCATATTCTTTGGAAGCTTGATTTCAAGTCGATGGCCCCTGTTGGCTTGTTCCAAATTAATAAGGTTCCCCTTCTGAATAATAATAATAATAATAATAATAATAATAATAATAATAATAATAATAATAATAATAATAATAATAATAATAATAATATGGGAGAATATGGTACTAAGTGAAAACAAGGTCGACAGCTGATGGAAGAAAACCAGTGGAATATTTTCCCAGTAATTCTTCCTGAGACGTTCTCCCTCAAGAACTGCTGTGGCTGTCAGACATAGTTACCCTATAATACATTCCTGCTATTTCGTGTGAACGAGTGGTTTCACAGTATATGGAATTTATTTTTATAGGCCTAAGGTTTTTTGAAACAGGTTTTGAACAAGTGATAGATAATGCTACCATTATATATAAAAGTATATCTAACGTATAGGTAGCTGTTACGAAAAACTCGTTCACATTATTTCATCAAAAGCGTTCCTTTCTGAAAATAGTCAATGCTTTTGACGGCACGTCATGTTCATTAAGTTCAATGACAGTTCTGTGGGAAAGTAAATTTTGACAGACAATTAAAGAAAAATAAATATGAAATTTAATAAGTGACGCTCATTAACGTTTTATTACTACTCAAAAATAAATTTTAAGTGGTAATGTAGTGCATACTGTCTTAGTCTTGAGAGCATGTATGCTCGCATATTGAGTCATTTTCCTGTGCATAATTATCGAAAGCCTAATGATGATGGCTTTGTCTCTTTGATGGAGGCATTTGGTTGTCGAATGCCCTTGTCCTAACGGGTCTTATGAAGACGCTTCTCTGAGCACTGGGAAGGGAACAATTGATTATTCTGGATGCAAGATGCTTGAAAGGGACATTGTTTTAAATCATGCGGTGTATGGTATTGTTAATCATTGTATATTGTTATTTACTGTATGGTATTGTTAACTATTGTATGGTATCGTTAATTATTCTATGGTATTGTTGATTATTGTATGGTAACGTTAATTATTGTGTGGTATTAATTATTGTATGGTATTGTTTATTATTGTATGGTATCGTTAATTATTGCATGGTATTGTTGATTACTGTGTGGTATTCTTAATTACTGTATGGTATTGTATAATATCGTTAATTATTGTATGGTATTCTTATTTCTTGAATGGTATTGTTAATTACTGTAATGTTAGACATGATAGTCTCACATTTCAGGATTCTTGTAAAGGTATTCAGACGTATCCATGCAAGTGTCTATATAATGCTCAATAATCTAGTACACTTACTCCTTTCTTGATTTTTTTTTTTTTTGCCACGCCAGTCTGTATTAGTCAATCGGTCAATGCATTTTTCATCTTTGAGACTCTGGAGTATCCCCGTTGTAGCAATTTAATTAATAATAATGGAAAAAATCGCCTTATGCTTTTCTCCCTTTAAGCTGACACATCCTTATATATATATATATATATATATATATATATATATATATATATATATATATATATATATATATATATATATACATACATATATATACATATACATATATATATACATATATATACACATACACACGTCAGTCTGTGTTACCCTTACGTGGCATTTAAAAGACCCACGTAGGCTTCTGGCGGAGGGGTGTAGCCAAATGAACTCTGCTTTCCCCGAATGTGGGAGGGACAGTGAATGGAAAAGACAAGAAGAGTTGCCAGGGAAAGTTTCAGGATGGGATAGTGGAATAGATGATAATTCGTTCTGACTCTGGGATTCTACCACTAGAAAACTGCCTCGGATACAATGGTCTGAAAGTAGATTAAAACGTAACTGTAGAATGAAACTAATCTCTTAACCAGGTCCCAGAGCTAAGCAGCAAACAATACTGTACTGAAGAACCCCTCTTCTCTCTCTCTCTTCTCTCTCTCTCTCTCTCTCTCTCTCTCTCTCTCTCCCCTTTTGCAAACCTCAGATACCAAAGAGGGAGGACTATTATATTCTAGTGAGTGAACAAAACCAACAGTAGCTCTTACTGGGAACCGTGAAGCCAAATAATAGTTTGAATGGAGCCACTATTCCCATTTCATTGAGCTGACGTAAAAGAGAGAGAGAGAGAGAGAGAGAGAGAGAGAGAGAGAGAGAGAAGACTGGTCTCGTAAATTATGAACAGGTAACGGACAGAAAGATAAAATAATGGTTAATTAAACGGATACAAAATAATGCGAGTCTGGCATTTAAGTCACGTGTGCACCTGAATGTACACGAATGTATATATAATCATGGGCAACATTTGAATGCTTGGTGTCAAGAGTGTGAACGAGGGGTAATGTATGCTGCTCCTAAATGGAAGAGTGCAGTATCTGCAAAAAATACAAAACTGAAAAAAAATTGTAGATACTGCAGTTATCCCTTGCCTTACTACTGATTTTGCAGATACTGCAAATGGAACCCCCTAAATACTCGTGGAAAGCATTGAAGAATCATTCTGAAACTGTAGTAACTTGTGTATTAGTGTTTCACGAGCCCAATAAGTGGCATATCTCAATTTCGAAAATTTTGCATATACTGCAGTTTTCCATTTTAGGGCAGTATGGTAGTCTGTAGTCAAATAGAAATCACGTGGCACGTTCATATGCTTGGTAATAGTGTAGCTATTAACGGAAAATTTTCATCATTAAAGTGGTACCTAAACTGTATATACTGTTAATACATACACATATTAATAGATATAGATAGACAGACAGACAGAGAGAGAGAAAAGTACATTAGGGAGAAAAGGTAATTTTAGTGGATGGTAAAAGCACACTTGAAGGTAACTGAAGCACGAATAGTAAAGTAAAAGATGCTAGAGGAGAATGCGGTCATTTATGAATGTTCTGTTGCCTATGAAAGTTCTTAAGCTGATCTGAATGTCGTAATAGTGATAAGGTAGGCCTGAAGGGAGAGCATCTTTCTATGTCCTTGTTTTGTAAAGTTCCTGGCAAAAGGTGAAGTAATGGCTCCGAACTATTTCAATTATTTCACCTATAACTTGAATTGTCATTGAAATTCAACTAATGACAGCTAAGTTAATGGCTCTGTGACCTTGGCCAAATTTATGCCCTTCATTAAAGGTTTCATATTATCAGGTACCTTACCAAATTTCATATTTCAATACTTCATCAGTCGAAAGGCTCTTATAAGGTAGTGCTTTTTATTCACACATCCCTTTAATTACAGCATGTCATCGCAAATCCTCTACTGAACGGCAAACGAAATAACTTAAGAGCCTAACCTGTAAGCAGACGACAGACTTGGTCATTGAAGAAGAGAATTATAGACAGCAATGGGAAAATTCTTAAACATGGCAAATGAAGGACAGACTTCGAACCAAGCAATCTAAGGTATGTAGATTTCCTACGAGAGCATATTATGTTGTCTTCAGGAGGGCAGATGTTGCCGATCTCCAGAAGATTGATTGTAAGGTATCTGGCGATACAACTACCAAGGTCACTGACGAAGACTCCTTAAGACGGAGACGGGTGTATATATTGTGAGACTTCAGGAGGATACACAGTAGCAAACACAAATATTCAAGTAACATTCAGATGTGTGTCCTGTAGTAAATTATCTAAATGACGTGAAAACGTTTTCTCCTTGCATTTATAGTATAATTACAGAAAATTTCCCAAAGAAACTTAGTTAACCTTTAAATAAAGCATCGATTAGCAATGAATTGGGGAGAAGCTGACCAGTTTCTGTAGAGATTAAATTGAATTGAACTGAATATAGAATTTAGGCCAAAGGCCAAGCACTGCGACCAATCAAATCATTCAGCGCTGAAAATGAAATTGACAGAAAAGGTATGAAAAGTGTAACAGGAGGCAAACCTCGCAGTTGCATTATGAATCAATTGTTAGGAGAGGGTGGAAAGTAAGATGGAAGAAAGAGAATATGAAAGGAGGTACAGTAAAAAAACGAAAGAGGCTGCAGCTGGGGGCCGAAGGCACGCTGCAAAAAAATCTTAAGTGAGGTGCACTAACGGCACTAACCCCCTACGGGGTGTAGAGATGAGTATTAAAGGATACAAAGGTGATTTTGTTTTTCCTACGTTTAGTAGTATCTCTCTCTCTCTCTCAAATATGAGAGAGAGAGAGAGAGAGAGAGAGAGAGAGAGAGAGAGAGAGAGAGAGAGAGAGAGAGAGAGAGAGAGAGAGAATCTCTGAAATGAACAAAAAGCAGGTTTGCCTTTTGGTGATTGACATCCTGATGACAAGCTTCCCTAAACTGCATTGCTGAAATTACTCATTGATTGCGTGGAATAACGCCTTTAGAGCTATTCTTTTAATATGAAATAATATCCAGTAACATATAAAAATTTAAAGACCGATATTAAACAACTGAAAAATATCGACAGTGAATGCTTTAATTAGCTTATTTTGCTTAAGATTTCCTCTTATTTGTTATGATCCTTGCATGGAAGATGTAGTAGCTTGGTGATTTTCTAAGATGAATTACAAAATGTGAATTTAAATCTTATTTCTAGACGTCTTCACCTTATTCATTCGTACCCAAACTAATGTACGAAGGCTTTTTGCCTGATTACTTCCGAATAGGTTACTTCTTGTAGATAATTTCTGTTGATGTATAATCTCTAATTTCCAGAAATGCTTCTTATGAACTGAATCTGTGCGTGATGCACGCAATATGTTTTTTGGAGATAAACTTCAGTTATTTACAAAATCTGAATATCCAGGAGGATCTGGGTTCGTCATCGTAGAAAGCTTTAGGTATTTAATTTTGTGTCATTCGGTGGTCTGCTCGCGTTGAGTAACTTGCCTTACCTTTGGTCCATCGTATCCTTTTGTTGGCGTTACAAAAGTGAAGGCAATCGACATCAGGTCTACATATTTGGCGAGTTTAGCTTCAGGTCGAGAATTTACTACTTGAAGAAGGATGTAGTATGGTTTTCAATAATCGGCACAAAGCTGGGGTAATTTTTTTTATTTTTTATTTTACGCATTTATGAAATGCTTGGTTTTCATTTTTAGGGGACTTCTTTGTCTCCATGACTTGTCATTCATTTTTCCAAATATTTAAATTTTGCTCTTTGCTGAGTCTTTAAGGTCATTGTGGAATGACAAGCTGTAGAAAGTCTGAATACTGTTACTTTTCTTACCAAATGGTAAGAAGAAGGAGAAAAAGACAGCAATTTTTCAGTCTTCTTGCATTTGAATATTGCCTATTATGAGACTGAACTCTGGTTATTGGGTTTTCCTGGTTCTCCACAATTGAGAGCAAAATACAGCAAAAACCATTTTTGCTGGAGGGTATTTAGCTAATTAAGTGGCGTGTACTTTGTTCATTTATTGATAAAGTACGCTCTGAAACTGAAATATATTTCCCGAGTGACAAGGGGAATGCTTCTCCTGATCTGTTCTCTCATGCGAGTGATAGAGCACAAGTCAATAAACTTTCCAAGGGCTGAACTAAAATTGTGCCATTAGGGTAATTAAATTCAAATCCCTGCCTTAGATTTGGGATTGTGCCATAAGTATAATTTGGTCTTACTTGGCATCAGATTTAAATCTTCGGCTGGACATCGCCCTTGCGTTGGCAAAGTGCCCGGCTACTGTGGTTGATGACGAAGAGGTCATCTGATGAATGACCGGTTCCTGCCCTCTCAGAGAACCTTGATCATTTACATTCGAGTTACGGTAAGTGGCCATGACGAACTATCGATAATGCCTGAAACGTCATTGTTTTGAAAAGCCCATTTAGTAATGCCTGAAACGTCATTGTTTTGAAAAGCCCATTTGGTAATGTTAAATCTTACGGTTTACCGTTTGTGTTATGATGAAAAAAGGTTATTTCTTGCCTAAATCTTAAGGTGTTGAAGGTACTAAGGGATTTAACTAGGATAGATAAAATGAATTACATGGAAATCAGTTTGATAACAAACATTCTCACTTTCTTGTATGCAATGAATTACGGGCTGCGGGGTATACGTAATTGGATCATATGAAGTAGGTAACAAGGCTAAAACAACCTAATGCAGCAGAGCACATTAAACGTGGGAGTCATTCAGCCTTTTCTCCTCGGCCTTCGCTTCTTTTGAACGTCGAGTGCCTGCAACTAGTTTTGCTTTAGAGGCTCTCCCCCAACAAAAGCATTTGCCGGAGCGTGACCTCGAATGATGTTATGGTCTTAGACGCAGCTGTGAAAGAAAGTTTGCATATGTATTTATCGATTCTTTCATCTGGTTCTGTGACTTCATCCGGTATTGCAACGTGTTCAATTAGTGTCTCTCCTGGTTAGATTATTTTTCCATCTGTTGAGCCTTTGGTACCGTTATTCTACTGAGCGTTTTATGGACTTTAACTTCTATGGCGTTACCGGCTTCGGTATTGCAATATACAATAATTGTTTACGTGTGTGAAGCTACTAAAAAATCTAATGGCGATTACTCTACTCGTGCTTTATTACGAGAAAATGATTAAAGGAAAGTCTGGGTAATAACCGCCAAATTCTGGCGATAAGCGAGTCAGCTTTACTTGAAGCCGCTAAAAAGTTTTATGGGCTGTTCTAGGACCAAGATTCCGTGCTAGCACATAGCTGGCTTAATCTATCACAACGTGAACATGGTTATATTACTCGGGTGTACCAAATGTTTGTTTAAACAGAAGCCGTTGTGTAACAGATAGAGGCAGGATATGGGGTTTGGGCCAAAGGCCAAGCGCTGGGGCCTATGAGGTCATTCAGCGCTGAAAGGAAAATTGAGGGTAAAAAGGTTTTAAAGGCGTCACAGGAGGAAAACCTCGCAGTTGCACTGTGAATCAATTGTTAGGGGAGGTTGGAAAGTAAGATGAAGAAAGAGAGAGTATGAACAGAGGTGCAGTAAAAGGAATAAACGGGGTTGCAGCTGGGGACCCAAGGGACGCTGCAAAGAATCTTAAGTAATGCCTACAGTGCACCGCATGAGGTGCACTGACGGCACTACCTACCTACGGGAGCCGTTGTGTAATAAACAGTTGTCTCAGACAATTAACTGGTACATTTTAAGACTTCAGACTGTAGCATCCACTTATGAGGTCAGGTTGTGAGGATGACTGCAGTCTATTTCAAAAACTTGAAAAAACGGAGGTTATTCACTTAAGCCCGATAAATGTAAGAGATCTTTTACATAGCTCTTTGTGTCGTAAATGTTAATGTAATTTGTAACCTTTTGCATGAAAAACTTCCATGAATTTAGTTTTCGGTAGATGGACGCGTTTAATGTTCAGAAATCGTGGAGTTTTTGCTTGTAGGGTTTAATGTGTGCAAGTTTTGTGTTCACGCTATAAATTACAAAAAACAGAAGCGGTGAAAATTAGATATAGGAAGTTCTGGCATTCCTTTTAGTTACATTATCTTATATTCGCTAACAGTCGTCAGAATAACACACACCCAGACCTGCAGTAAAGAATTTTTAGTTTACAATATGTTGCTGGTAAAATCCTAAGTAGATCATTTAAACTTACGTTTAATTTCATAACTAATCATTGTTCGGTTACAGTGGGACAAAGCCACAGCTCCATTCAGATGTCTGGTGTCATGTCTCTCTTTTCCTCTCTAAATCTTTTGCTGTAGTCGTCTATAAGGGGTTTTTGGTTGCTCATCCCGTTGGCGTAATCAAGTATGCAACTTTTATATGCAATACATTTTTCAGTCAGTATGCTCTCACGATTATATTTTATTTTACTTGTCATATGACGCAGAGATACTTACTTTTAATGGGTCTTGATAGTAATGTGGTTTAACGATTTTAGCCGCAGACCTTGTGTAGTGATCAAGTACAGATAAGATCGTTGCGTTCTTGTTGAAAGGAGACAAATTTATTTTTAATACATAATTATATATATATATATATATATATATATATATATATATAATTATATATATAATGCATATACATATACATACATTATCTGGGTATGTTGATACGATATGGGAATGTGCAAGAGCAAATAAAGAAATACTTATATTTCACAGAGTAGTGTCCCATTGGGTACGATTAAGAACTTAATCTAATGAAGCAAAACGTTAGTAAGTTGTCCCAAACGTTGCCATTTCTTCGAGAAGGGCCATAAAGGTAAATTTGTTCTGTAATAAAGTACTTTCTGTCTTCATAATTGATATGTATCTTCTGAACGGCCGTAGCACCGAGAGCTTACTGTCAGCATTAAACAATTGCGGCAACCTTTTTCCCCCATTTTGGAAGTCCCTTACTTCTACGGAAGGGCGAGAGCTTCAAGCGCTCCGTTGTTAAGTGGCCAGGAGATTGGGGACATTTTCATTAACTTGTATTTTGCTCCTAGATGAACGATGCCCCGTCTCCTCATTCTTGTTTAAGTTCATCTTTTCTCCTGATCCTATTTACGGTTATGGGGCTTCCCCTTTTGCCGAGGGAAATGAGGCGAGAGGCGTTTGTTGCGCTTCTTCTGCTAATAAATGTTCCCCTGTGTTTACCACCAGCAGTCTTGCTTGCGGTCGAGACGCGATTCCACGATGCTGATGGTTAAGCTCTCGGATACAGTTAGGAAGAAGTCACGGTCATTGGTCTCTCTCTCTCTCTCTCTCTCTCTCTCTCTCTCTCTCTCTCTCTCTCTCTCTCTCTCTTGTCATAAGATAGACGGTAGCTAATAAGACTTGAAATTAGGCTCAGTGCTTTATTTAAATTGTTTCTTTAATTGTTCATTTTGTTTGGGAGTGCACATACGGTCTCACTGATGGGGCTTGCGATTTTGCCAAGAGATCCACAGCCTTTCTCTGTAAGTAAGATACAATTATGGATATCTGGGAGAAAACCTGCAGACATGAAATGATTCTGGAGACTTATGTCTGTGGTACTGAACGGGCGGAAATATAACTAAAGATGTGAAAATTAATAATAAGGGATATGCATGTAGTAGTGTCATTGTTATTAAAATGGGCTGCTGACAGAGAGGAAGGACTAGAGCACAGCTGAAGGGTTTGGAAGAGGCCATTCTTTTTAACAAGTGTTTTATATATTTTTTTTTATGTCTGTAATTTCCATTATAAATTTACAGCCAGTATTAATAATTATTTTATCCGATTTCCTTGCACATTTGGAATCTATTTTATTGAAATAATTTCTGTAAAAGAAGGGAGAAAATTAATATGGGTAGGAAAAGATGCTATAATTCTAACATTTGATTTCGACCTATATTTTTAGACATCTATTTTTTTCTGTATTTAGTGTCGTGAAAATAGAACAAAATTCCTTTTTAAAGTTTCACATACAAATTGTTTACAATTATTTTTCTTTATTTCAAATGTTTACGTCTAATTCGGAGTGCATGCACTTCCATCATTGTGTTTATATCAAAACAATTTTTGCATTGGCATTCCCGGTACCATGAAATTTCCGGGAAATTTTAATGTAAGTTTTTTCGTTAGTTATTTTTGAGTTGGTTGGTGGGAATGTGTTTTTCTGGACGTCATATTGTCATTGTCTCCAAATGGGATAAATCCTTGACTGTGAAAAAGAACGAGTTCGAAGCTCACTTCTTGGAAATGAAAATGTCAGGTCCAAGACTGGTCTCGCTGCTTTCATGTTACATTTACCCGCATAGACTTCCAGACTTCCAGTCTCTCTCTCTCTCTCTCTCTCTCTCTCTCTCACACACACACACACAGCCAATGGTTTACCTCTCTCTCTCTATCTCTCTGTTAGTTGCCTTTTCAAGGTCTTCCTCTGTACATTAACCTCGCTCTCTCTCTTTCTCATCATAGCTGATAACATTTCAAGTTAAAGTTAGCGCTTTATTTTTATTTTCTCTTTAACAATCATTCATTTTGTTTGGAAGTGTACTATGGTCTCACTGATGGGGCACACGATTTTACTGCGAGGAGGTCCACAGCCTCCATCTTGACAGTACATGAATTGTCCTCTGGCAGAAAACCTGCAAACAATGAAATTATTCTGGAGACTTGTGCCGGTGGCATTGAGCGGGCAGTAATATGGCTAAGGTTTTGTAAATTAATAAAAAGGGATGTGAATGTAGTGGTGACATTGATATTAAACTGTGCTACTGATAGGAAGGAAGTACTAGATCAAAGGTGAAAGGGTTTCAAGAGGCCATCTTTTTTAAAAAGTTCTTTACATGTATCTCATATAAAATTTCCGATATAGATTTAGCGGTCCCCTGTAAAGGTAATTTTTTTTTTTTTTTTTAAATATCTCACGGACTTTTACCTGTACATTTAGAATCTATTTTCCTTGCATTAATTTTCGTAAGAAAGAAGAAATAAATATAATTAAAAAAGATGCTAAAAGTAAGATTAACATTCGGATGTGAACCATATTTCGAGATCTCTATTTTTTCTATATTTGGTAACTTCAAAATAGATGAAAAATTCTATTTACGTTTCATCTAGTACTTATTTACAAACTTTTGACTTTTTAAGAGATAGTCATCCAAGATTTATCAGTTCAAATTCGGAATGTATGCAATTCCAGCATTTTGTTTTCATTTCATAATGATTTTTGCACAGGCATTCCAGTACCACGAAATTTCCTTGAAATTTTAATTCAAGTATCTTCGTGATTTATTTTTCCTGGCGTCATATTATCATTGTTTCAAAATGGTATAAATCCTGCACCGTCAAAACGAACGAGTTCGAAGCTCACTTCTTGGAAGCGAAAATGTCAGGCCCAAGACTGGTCTCACTGCTTTCATGTTACATTTAACCGCATCGAATCCTAGACTTCCAGCCTATCCCCCACCTCTCTCTCTCTCTCTCTCTCTCTCTCTCTCTCTCTCTCTCTCTCTCTCTCTCTCTCTCTCTCTCTCTCTCTCTCTCTCTATATCTATATATATATATATATATATATATATATATATATATATATATATATATATATATATATATATATATATACTGTATATTAAAATGACTTACACATTGCAACCACGTATTTCGAATGCCAAAGCTAATGTATTCCTGATCACTGATGCAATGTGGACAAGTGGTAAGTGGCAATATGCTGGTGTGGCAATACGACGTTGGTGGTATGTAGAAGTCGGTTGACCAGGGATGGAAAGGGGTCACTCCCTTGTGCTTCGGTCCTCGTTAGCTCCACATGCGTCGAGTCTGTTGGGCGTAGCCGCTGGAACACCCGATTGAGAACAGGTCTTGTGATTAACTCGTCGGAGGGCATCGGAAATGGGATTTCACCGACAGTTAATCTTCGACATATTCTCAAGCAGGTGTTACAGTGGACATGGATTGAAATCGGTGGGCCAAATTTTCAACTTACTATTTTAAGGAAATTCTAAGGAATTCTAAGCTACAATTCCAATCTTAATTTACTTTAAAATTTTACACCTTGAAAGTCTATAAACTCTCCGAAATGAAAGATTTAACGTTCTGGAACTATAAAATTAAACGAATGAAAAAGAGACTGAAATTCAAAACTATCTGCTAGTTAAGCAAAAAGAAGAAAATGTAAAGATGCTACGATCTTTAATAAGATAAAAAGACAAAGACCAAACAATATTTCAGAAGTTAAAAGAGACTAAAAATAGCAGAATCCCAATAATCGTCTTGAGTTCAGAACGATAAAAAAAAAACTCCCGGAATTGCCCCTCTTAGTGTGTGAACCACTTCCAATTCCTGTTCGCCCAGGCTATGCGATATCAATTCCCCATTCTTTTTCTCTATGAGAAATAACTTAGAAATGCAATTATCCCGCGCACATGTAACCACTTTACATAACTGAAGGTTCAAAAGACCGCCGCCCACCCTTCAAGCACGGCCAGAAAAAGCATCGAGGAACAATTTCGGGAATGAAAATTCGCTAATACAAGAGAGAGAGAGAGAGAGAGAGAGAGAGAGAGAGAGAGAGAGAGAGAGAGAGGGGCTGGTAAAAATGCTGACAAAAAACACCACAGACCACGTGCGACACAACTGTGGTGGTATGCATTCACTCTCTTCTCTGCATTCACGACATTTTACTCACCTCCAGGTGCCTAATTCACAGTGATGGTCATCTGGGGGTAAAGTGGTTTTAAAGAATCAGACCCAACCTAGGCCTCTTTCGCCAGGGGTCAAAATGAAGTGCGTATACATGTGGGTGTATATATATATATATTTATGTATGTATATGTATATATATATGTATGTGTATATATAATACATATATATATATAGTATATATATAAATTTTATCTTCATCATATATATATACACAAATATAAATCTTATATATATATATATACAATATATATATATATATATATATATATATATATATATATATATATATATATATATATATATATATATATATATATATATGATGAAGATAAAAAGGTCCAAAAACGCTATTTACAAGTTACAACCATGTATTTCGAATACCAAAACTTCTGTATTCTGATAACTGGTGAAATGTGGACAATTCGTAAGTAACAAGAGTATTTATATGGAACACGCAGGTGTGGCAACACGATGTTGGTGGTATGTAGAAGCCGGCTGACCCCGGATGGAAAGGGGTCAGTACCTAATTAGCTCCCACCTATGCCGCATTTGGTTGGCTTATCCACTGGAACAACTGTGAGAATATGTCGAAGATTAACTGGTCAGTGAAATCCTATTTCCGATGCCCTCCGACGAGTTAATCACAAGACCTGTTCTCAATCGGGTGCTCCAGCGGCTACGCCCAACAGACTCGACACATGTGGAGCTAACGAGGACCAAAGCACCATCCCTGGTCAACCGACTTCTACTGTACATTCCACCAACGTCGTATTGCCACATCAGCATATGACATTTAATACTCTTGCCACTTACCACTTGCCCACATTACACCAATGATCAGGAATACATTAGTTTTATATATATATATATATATATATATATATATATATATATATATATATATATATATATAGAGAGAGAGAGAGAGAGAGAGAGAGAGAGAGAGAGAGAGAGAGAGAGAGAGAGAGAGAGAGAGGCTGGAAGTCTGGAAGTCTATGCGGGTAAATGTAACATGAAAGCAGCGAGACCAGTCTTGGACCTGACATTTTCATTTCCAAGAAGTGAGCTTCGAACTCGTTCTTTTTCACAGTCAAGGATTTATCCCATTTGGAGACAATGACAATATGACGTCCAGAAAAACACATTCCCACCAACCAACTCAAAAATAACTAACGAAAAAACTTACATTAAAATTTCCCGGAAATTTCATGGTACCGGAATGCCAATGCAAAAATTGTTTTGATATAAACACAATGATGGAAATGCATGCACTCCGAATGAGACTTAAACACTTGATATAAATAAAAACAAAATTGTAATCAACTTCTATGTGAAACGTTAAAAAGAATTTTTGTTCTATTTTCAAGACATCAAATACAGAAAAAATATATATCTCAAAATATAGTTCAAAATCAAGTGTCAAAATTATAGCATCTTTTCTTTCCAATATAACTTTTTTCTTTTTTTACGAAAATTGTCTCAAAATAAATTCCATATGTGCAAGGTATAGTCCATGAGGAAAACGCATAAAAAAATCTTTACTACTGACCGTGAATTTATAATGGAAATTTAAACATAAGGAATAATAAATATAAAACACTTCTTAAAAAGAATAGCCTCTTTAAAATCCATCACCTGTGCTCCAGTCTTTCCCTTCTATCAGTAGTCCAGCTTAATACCAACGACATTACTATATGCATATCCTTTATTATTAATTTTTTAATTCTTTGTCATATTTCCGCCCTCGCAATACCACAGGCATAAGTCGCCAAAATCATTTAACTGTCTGCAGATTTTCTACCAGATGAAGATAATTATATAGTACAGAGAAAGGCTGTGGATCTCTTCTTTGTAAAATCGGATACCCCCATTAGTGAGACTGTATGTGCACTCCCATACAAAATTAATTATGGTTAAATAAAAAATAAAAATGAAGCACAAAGTCCAACTTCAAGTGTTACCGGGCTATCGCCTATATTTGACGAGCACAAGAGAGAGAGAGAGAGAGAGAGAGAGAGAGAGAGAGAGAGAGAGAGAGAGAGAGAGAGAGAGAGAAGCATTCTATTTCCATTTACAGTACACAATTTATTCGTTATAGTTCCCAAGCAACAGCGACCGGTCTGAGGAAGAGCAATAGTATCGCAACTATACTTGCCTCTAACCCAAATCAACGTTGTATTTTTACAGCATGCAAAGGAAATCACAAGAACCGGCTATGTAGTCTAAAACACACTAAATCTCAATATTTTAGGTAAAATATGAGGGATTCCATGGAAATACATAATCAACTTTAATTCAAATATTAGTTACACCAAAAAGTTTACGTGCTCTTGAGACGTACACGAGTGAATTTGTAATTCTTTCACGTCGTCTGTTAATATAAATAATAAAATATTTCTGTACACAAAGCAAAATGCCCCTCTATCTAAAGGAAAAAGATTCCTTAAAATAGAATAAAAAATAAATAAATACGAAAAGTAAAATGAAACAGCCGCAAGACAGTGAGTCTGAAATGTCCGAGCATAGATATCTCTCTCTCTCTCTCTCTCTCTCTCTCTCGTTACAATAAATAGCGCCAAAAGCCAAGATACACCCAAAATGCTGACCCACTCCCAAAGGCGTATTCAAAAAGCGTAAAGTTTCGGCGACGAGAGAGTCCCAAACCCAGCACAGCTTATATATCGCCATTTGCAACTCGAAATATTTTCCGAATCCTCCCATGACCGAAGTGGCGAATGGAGGGGATTTTCGCGGCTGAGAAACGAATAGAATTGAGGGACGGTTCTGATGAGGCTTAGGGCTAATGGCTGGTTCGCTGAAAGCAGTGGTTATATTCAGCAGCGTCCAGCGAGAGAGGTTAAGTGGATTTCGCGATATCCCGAAGCCTTTCCAAAACAGAAACGGAAACGAGAATACAAGTTTACCAGGGGCCATTCGCTCTACGGAACCCTGGTAGTTGTAGCGCCAGATAATTTCCATTCAATCGTTCTTTCCACGGAAATGATTTGTTAACGTGACTTCCAAAACACATCACATGAGATGTAAAAAATTTTTTTTTTTTTTTTAATTAAACCTTCTTACTGGTCTGACTATACATTTCATAAAATACGTTCAACCGATAAGAAAAACAGTGGAAGTTGCCTAATAAAATAATTATGCAGCATTTAAATACACCGACTCAGCACAGATACCAAGCAAGCCCATGGAAATCCAGATAGCAACCTCAGTGAAAGAAAGATTACTTTGTATAAAGTTACTTTCTTAGCAGTATACGCGCACTGAAATTCTTACACAGTTACCATTATGGAATATGGTTTTTGACAGATCTGTTTTCATGAGTGTTTTGACTCTCATTTCTGCTGAAAATATGTTTGTTTTACCAATTCCAAAAAAGTCCCTTCACAGTCATTATAACATATATTGGGTTCCATGATAGGGGGACTGCTTGGGTCTTGGGTGGGGTAAAATTTGCTTTATGGAAAAAATAAAAGAAAAAAAGCAAAACTTCAGATTATTAGTCATTCTGAAATGAGGTTGCTACCCTCACGTCCTTCTCCATTACAATCGAATAATTACCCAGTATATGATTAAATGATTAAACGAGGTATTCTTAAAAGTGACGAGAGCGATCTAACTCTCTCTCTTCTCCTTCTCCTCCTGCATTGTCTTTCCCTAGTCCTCGAAGTTCTATATTCCCTCTGACATGCGATAGGTTAGATCTCACTTTTTTCTTTTTCCCCATGTTTAGACTAGATGAAGGAATTAAGTTGTCTTCCCATCTAAACTGACATTCAACTTTCCTCATTTGACAGGATTTCAAAATCCAGGCGCAGCCTTGAATGTAAGTACTGAAAACTCTACAACAAAATGCTTTTTCAATGTATTCAATTCAAACTCGCATGAAATTAAAAATGAATTCCTGAGTGATCACAGTAATCAACTAATGGGAAAAACCTAATTGTAGGCTGCGTTAAAAAAAAAATGGAGTAAAGAGGCGGTTAGAAATATGTAGAGGCATCATCATCCCAAAATGCAG
Organism: Macrobrachium rosenbergii; assembly: GCF_040412425.1. Taxonomy (NCBI): domain Eukaryota; kingdom Metazoa; phylum Arthropoda; class Malacostraca; order Decapoda; family Palaemonidae; genus Macrobrachium; species Macrobrachium rosenbergii. The sequence goes on from NC_089743.1 coordinate 63,708,359, forward strand.
AGGCTTCCATATTATTACTTTACCTTGGTTTCTAGAATAATTTCCAGGCTGAGTTTGAAATTGATTACCAATATCTGAGTGGACTAATTGATAACTAAAGTATCCAAGTGACACACACAACTATTGTATCACTTAAACTTCATTTCCACGACGAAGTAGAACAGTTTAAAATAATCTAAACCTCGAGTCATATACAAGATAACACTTTTCTTCGGCAACTTTTATAACATCAGGATAACATTTTTCCGCAACGATTTGCAACATCAGGATAACACTTCCTCGCAGCAACTTTGTTTCGCCCAACTCCCTCGTTGTTTCAAATCTCACGGTTGGTCGATCCGGACAGTTTACCGTTAAAGAGAAATACAGCAGCCTAAACTCCAATGACTTCACATTCCGGCGCTCTGAAATAACTTCCCTGGAAACTCCTCGGAAATTGACTTAAAACCTCTAAATGTTTAACTCTTTCACTCTCGGAAAAACGAAGTGAAATCCACCTTCGCTTTTATTACCGGGATTTTATTACCACTGGATCAAGGAATCTTCCTTGGGCTTTTATTGTTATTCCTGTATAACCCACATCAGCGTTATTAGATTTTCTTAAATCTTCCCAAATTAAGAAAAGCTGCTGGTGAATTCATATTTAATTTGATTTATCTAATTTCCAGGTTTTGAAACGATCCAGTGAGTTCTTCTGGAAAACAGGTTTTGACTCTTAAAATGTCTCTAAACTTTATATATATATATATATATATATATATATATATATATATTAAAATGTATATATATAAACTTTATATATATATATATATATATATATATATATATAATATAATATATATATATATAATATATATATGTGTGTGTGTGTGATTGCATAATTTCTGTTCTGCAGAGATTTTTCATTATCATTTAGCATTTTGGTTCTGAATGTTTTGTATCTGAACATAGATCAATACTAAAGATGTTATGTTGGGTTATTTGTATGAATTACAAAAGCAAATTATTTGCATTTGTCTCTAAGATACATTTTTTCTTTTTGGGATATTTTACAAATCTGGTTGGATGTATGCACAGACAATTTTTTGTGAGTTTAGGTATAAATGGTTGATAGCAATATTAGATTTGAGCTTTTCAGTCGAGAAACATGCCAAGTGCCCTTTTTAAAATATAATAAATTAAATTAAAAATACTTTGGCCCAAGATGGCGCTTGGCATGTTTCTCGACTGAAAGGCTCATATATACTGTATATTTGGTGGGTATAAGGAAACTTATATAAGTTATGATAACATACTGAGCTGTTAATGATACAGATATGGAGGAGCACATGAATAGGTGGCCAGGAAAATATATGCGACAATCCTTGAAATTTACACAAGTGAGTTTAAACTAAAGTTATAAAGTGTAAAACATTAGTTACCTTTTGCATATTATAAGCTGGAACTGTTCTAGAAGGACGTTCATGAGGTAATGAAGCGTGAACAGAAAATGCCGATTCCATGCAATATCGAAAAGATGACACAGTTACCAGAAAAACGATATCATACTCTATAGAATGTTCTGAAAACCGGAAATGATGACAGTCAGATACAGACGGACAAGCGAATTACAAGCGTGCAAAATGTACGCCATCCTCCCGCGGTAACCTTATTTCTTGTATCAGCTAATTACTTTCAATGTCATATGTCAGTTATTATAAATGTTATGACTTTGGAATGAATAATGTTATTATTTGCATAACAGCAATTACAACGACGTGCTTTTCCTTTGTAAAGAATGATGGATGATTCTGTAGTTGAAAGTTAATGACGCCTGAACTTCTGTACAAGAAAACAGACGATCTACCAGATTGTAACCAGTTTACATAATAAATGCACGTAAATCAAAAATCCATATCTGAATTTATTTGTCCACAGCTTTCTCGCATAGACAGAACCTACGTTGATATGCAATCTTGTTCACATCACGTAAGGCAACTGATTTCTTCGTTGTCTTGCCTCATTCTTACTGGACTAGACAAGGTCATTCGTTTAAATATACTAGGCAACATACTGGGAATGCAGTACGACTTTTAAACTTAATCCCAAAGTACAAAGTTTTTACTGGAAAATCCCAGAAAATTCTCTTCCACTGCAAAGCTGTAACTTTGGCCATGTTTAACCACGAGCAGATATACTTATTAAAAATACTGAAAAGACTGCGAAAATTAAACAAAGATTTGAGCTAACTGAGACTGAACACCATTTCAGTAAAAGAATGTTCACTAAATTTAAGGAAAAAAAAAAAGAAAAACACAGTAGTCGATCTGTAAAAATAAAGAACCAAATACAAAGACAAAATTGATTTTTTATTTTAATTTAGGAAAGAATAATCTTATCATTCTATTTTAGTGAAAGTAATTCCAAGATTTATCGTAACGGATATTCTCTCTCTCTCTCTCTCTCTCTCTCTCTCTCTCTCTCTCTCTCTCATTTTTCTAGGAACTGTTACGATTAGTTTTAGTGGTTTCCCACTTTAATATATTTTACAGAAATTACGATCTAGTCACCATTTCCCTTTTTCGTTATTGGCCAGGAGGTAAAAATAAAGACAAAGGGAAACGATTATCAGCCTTACCTCCATTGGTCCGAAGGGCGTTCATTGCCTGCAGTCTCTCCTGTATTACAGGAGCGAGTGTATGGGAGACTACACACAGTATAGGAAGTTTCGGGGAATAATATATCTGTCGTATGGATATACCTTTGTCAGTGTATATTCCATTTTCCCGGTAATCTCTCGTGTATTTACGAGGAAAGGCTACCTCTTTTACGGCAAAGCCAGCGGAATTTATGACGTGCCTAAGGAAATAAAATCATGCATTCCACGTGTGTTTGCATGGGAGTATATAAACCATGAACCATGCACTCGCAGACATACATGTCCATTATAGGTGATCAGATCTGTACGTTCCCTATTGTACCGGAGTAGGGAGAAAAAAAAAAAGAGGATAAAAATGCAAAATAGTCTGGGACCAGCAAATTAAAAGCCCTTGTCTATAGCAGTAACGAAGAAGTAATAAAGAATAGGGAATTAAAATAAGTAGCTAAGGCTTATCCTTTAAACTACAGTACTGAAGTAGTGAGAAAAAAGACAATGGGACCAGCAAATTAAAACCCCTTGTCTATAGCAGCAATAGAGAGGTAAGAAAGAAGGGGGAATTAAAATAGGTAGCGAAGGCTTATCCTCTAAAGATGCAACAGACTTGCTCCTTGAAATACAAAAAATAACAGATGCCATGGAAAACGACACCAGAGAGAATTCTAGAGCCTGAGGATTTCTACTGAGCAGATGGGGAGAGTAGATGACTAGCAAATATTACCGGAATGGCCTGTTAGTCCCAAGACTTTCACGACAGTTCATGCAATAACCAAAAACTTGTTCCACATTTAGATGTATATCTGCGTGGACAAAATTCCCTGTCAAGCCTGAGTCCTTGCCGTCGATATATATACTTCAATATTCCTAATCCCCCACCACCAGCCACCTCTTCCCGAACAAAACAAAACAAAAAATATACCCTATTAAGTACCCTACCTGCAATCCGAGTCCCTACGCAGAAAAATTCCAGACTACAATGTGTTTTTCTCTTTGGTTTAAACGGTGACTGTCTCCCTTAATATGGTCTACTGCAGACTTTGACTCAGAGAGCACTTCAGATAAAGTTATAAACTTACAATGTTCCCTCTTTTGAGTAGACTCCCTTGGAGTTATGCCTCGTTCTTAATTCCCTTACTATTTGCCTATTTTCCTTCCTTTAAGCCTGGCTAGATAAGAGTTTAGGTTGTTTGTTCATAAAATGGTTCTATCATCATTATCAGTTTTCATTGTGTATACTTATTCTTTTGGATCCCAAAAGATAATAAATATAATTACTTATTTAACTTCAATCAACCTTCACAGAAGGAAAGCACGAGAAAGATCAGATAACTTGAATGTACAATAATTAGATATAACAGTAAATAATACAAGTGAATAATACAAATTATACAATACATATGAACATTAATTACGTAATAATTATAAATACCCGAAAAAAAGTGAACCTATACATGCTGTCAAGCAAAGGAACTCGAAACCAAGACTGTGCAAGTCTCTTTATACAGGCTATGGCAGAAGGATTTATTCTCAAACTTCCCTGCTACCTTCCACTGACAAGATCCCATATAATATACAATACAAACTCAAATAGCTATTTCATATACACAGAATTTACATGCATACGAAACATACAGAAACTATTTACTAAATGTGAAATAAACGCCAGAAAAAAAAAATCACAGAAGAGGTTCGTAAGCCCAAGTGTACCCTCAAACAAGGACTAATACATTAGGCGGTTCAGCAGCTACAGCACAGCCAGCAAAGGCTTGCAAATATTGGTTACTATGAAGCATTAGCCTACTAAATGTAATGAGATGATTCGCTTGCCACGCCCCACCAAAGCAGCAAAAATTAAAAGGAGGGGAGGATACCGACTGGCCCCCATAATTCTCAAAAAATACTTACAAAGAAAACAAGTCAGCTCTTGGAATCGTTCTTATCTAGTTTCAGTCTAGATGCATGGCCCTTACAAGGTACTTAGTACAGAGCTTAATACGGAGGACAATGGTAGAAGTACATATTTCCATTTTCCAATAGATTACAGGTATTCGTAAGAATCAAGGTACTGCCCGCACAGGGAGATTGAACAAAAAGGCAGATCAGTATAATTCATCACCATACACAAGAAATTACTATATTATTTGCCTTTCCGGAGGACGCAGGCTTACATCAATCATTTCCATTAACATTCATGATTTACCTCATTTTAGGGGAAAGACATTCATCAGGTAAAATTTCTAACTGTATTCTCTTCTTGTCATGTGAACAATTCTACATAAAAACCCTTTTAGCGTAGTAGTGTACTCAGCTTACTAAATGCCCAGATGTATCCTTGCAACTATGTTACCCTTCTATGTACTGCCACATTTTTTAGTCATTATACATGTATATTTATGTACATACATAAGAAGAGAACAGAAACACATTTCACCTCAAGAGTCTTTTCTCCTAATATTAACTGGACCGTGAATGTTCTGGTTATTATACCTCATTTTCACAGAATCCAAGATCAAAGTTGAAAACCTTCTCAAACTTTCATTTCTTTTGCAAAAAATAAAAAAACTCATACCAAAATAATCCTAACAATGAATCCCACCAAAAGTCGGATGTTGTCAGGAAAATCTTTCGGATTTTCTCCCTACCGCCAATAACCGTGCATCTTTCAAGGAGAGTGAATCTACATCTTTCTTAGATTATGTAAGACTTTGTATCTTCGTGAGGGGTTTTCATTCCACAAAGATTGGACCTTATATGAGCAGGACTGAACAATCCAGAGGATTTTGCCCAGAAATAAACCAAAATACTTACAAACTTTACCTATTTTATAATGGCACTGTCCCATTCTACCACATGAAAGTACCTTCATTAAAAATGGAAGAGGTTCTATCGCATGCTGACTGCGGTTATAACACTCTCTCCTCCCATTTTCAATACATGATGGGATGTCCTGCATTAGTGAAAACGCATGCTGTTGGCATATTACTACGTAAAAACCTGATTCTGAACTTCCTATATATATATATATATATATATATATATATATATATATATATATATATATATATATATATATATATATATATATATATATAATATATATATATATATATATATATATATATATATATATAATACATACATACATATATATATATATATATATAACTTTCTGTATATATATATATATATATATATATATATATATATATATATATATATATATATATATATATATATATATATATTCACGTACTGTCATTCCTTCCTTAGCCAGCCAGGAAACAATTCGAATTTCTGAACAAAAACACGTCTCAGTTAACTGGTAGGTTCGATTTACTGGCGGGAAGGTAGGTTAGCGGCTATTTTGAACTCAAGTAGCACAATAGCACCCCTTTGACCCCCCCTTGTTATCACGTGTTCAGTAGCTGATGCCCTTCCGTTAGTGATAGAGGCGAAGCCAGGCTGTGAGGTAGACTAGGAACTTAACCTTTAAGCACCTAACCATAAGATCTGTTTTCCTACACACTTTTTGCTGGCTTTGTAACTATTTCCCCGATGATTGACCTCGTCGCTCCCAGGCACACAACAGAGAAGCATCTCGCCACTCGTAAACAACGCGAGACCCGGTACCCAGACGGCGACACGAAAGGTCGCACTGCTCTCCATTCCTTTTTTTCTTCTGGAGGGACTAAGGGCGTCAGACAACCCGTCCTTATATGTTAAGCGCGAACATCCACAGACCTAAAAAGGTACGTCAGAAGCAATTAGTAGTCAAGCAGTCTTTTTCTCTCAGTAAAGTTCTCTCTTTTTATTTTTATTTTTCCGACTTTTCACTTAAGGTTCTCCAAACCAGAACCTTTGTTAAGAAACTAACGCCAAAGCAGCCCAGAATTTCGCCCTCATGACTTGTCCAAACCTCAAGCTAACTCAATTCAGTGATCAGTAGTAGATTACTCCCTCCATAGTGTTCCACGGGCTAATTAAATTTAATTAATCAACTCTTCCATGGTGCATTTTTTAGCTTAGTGAGAGAGAAACTTCGTTGTGTAGCATGCTAATCCTGGACATTTTTCCAGGGTCCTCGCTACTATCTGCTCAGTCGACCCAGCCTTGTGCCTCAAATCATCTTAAAAGTACTGCCATTTCCAGTAAACGCAAGACATCCCTGGTCCGCAGTCCGGAGCAATAACCTGTTCCTCCTTGCGTTGCACACAAGAGAGCCTGATCATTTAAGACGAATTTAACTCGTCAGATGCAGAGATTTATTACGCATTGCCAATTTGCATTTTATTATTTGAGTTTACTTGCTGCATCATCAGCCTTTCAGATTACCTCCTTGGTTGTTTTTTCTATAAATAAATTCAGTTTAATGTAACTAGATACTCATTTCACATGGCGACCTTCCAATCCCTGATTAACCAATGGTAATGTCAAGGTAAGTTACCCATTTTTCCCCTTCATTTTGTTACAGGTTGGTCTTCTCTGTTGGTCCATTAAGGCAGTAGATATATAGAGACCCCTTTTCATCCCTCCAACTAGACCCAATCTGTAAGTATATATATATATATATATATATATATATATATATATATATATATATATATATATATATATATATATATATATATGTAATACCACAATGCCTTCGTAACTTCTCGAATTCTTCTCACTTTTTATATACGCTCGTCACTACAAAGACTTAGGTCCATATGGATATGAAGTAAATTCTGATGTCCGCTAGTAGGATTCGAAGGCATTTCCTAAGTATCAGCATGAGGTCACGTTGTCGATTTGACCTCGTGCTGATACAAGGGATGTTCTTATCCTGTTACCGGACATCAGAATTTACTATTACAATTACCTGTATATTTGGTAAAAAGTGACCAGTAGATTGTGTGTGTGTGTGTGTGTGTGTGTGTGAGTATATACATACATACATACATACATACATATATATATATATATATATATATATACATACATATATATATATATATATATATATATATATATATATATATATATATATATATATATATATATATATATATATACAAACTCTGCTGGTCACTTTTTACCAAATATAAAAGTAATTGTAATAGTAAATTCTGACGTCCGGTAGCAAGATAAGAACATCCCTACTATCAGCACGAGGTCACGACAACGTGACCTCATACTGATACTTGGGACGTGGGTCCGAATCCTACTAGCAGACATCAGAATTTACTTCCCACGTCTTTGTAGTGACGAGCGTATCTAAAATGTGAGAAGAATTTGAGAAGTTATGAAGGCACTGTGTGGGTATTATTAATTATATATATATATATATATATATATATATATATATATATATATATATATATATATATATATATATATATATATATATATATGCTGACCAACCTGCCGCTGCCCGGAAAAACTGATAATTAATTCCAACTGTCAACTGCTGGAGTGCCCAAAGTGACATTTCGATTACTCCAGACCTCATTTAAACCGGCTTCATAACGAAATACGTAATTATAACGAAATACGTCACTGCACTGTCATGAAGCAGTCGCTATAGCAAAGTCCGAAGGCAAAAGCGAAGACGAAACTAACGAATTAATTAGGAAATTTGCATTTGCCGGCCTACCATACGTCTGTGTTGTTTGCACTGGGAGGGGTTTAATGACGTCACCAACAGAAAAGTTGGAGCTTTCCACCCAAGCTACTGGTTACTCCCATAAAGTTACTGGAGAAAGGGTGGACTAAAAACGAAAATTTCATTTGTTTTGTCTTTGTTTGTATGTCTGTCACGGGGTAGGAGTTTGATTTTGAATTATAAACCTTTCTGGGGTGACACAGAGGCCGTGTGTAAAATTTTGTCTGGGTCTGTCAAGCGGTTCGGATTTCTATAGTAGACAAACAAATATACAAACAGCACACACACACATATATGTACATATATATATATATATATATATATATATATATATATATATATATATATATATATATATATATATATATATATATATATATATAAAACCATAACCCCTTGATATAGAATTTACTTTTCTCTATAAATATCCAACACCAAAAGGGAAATATTCCCAAGTAAAGTGCCTCCATACCTGTGAGCATAAAAAAGTCAGGAGTGTATACATTACAAAGATCTGTATTCGTGTATACATTTATATATACATATATATACTATATATATATAGTATCTGTATGTATGTATGTAGGCATATACATATGTATGTAAAACTAAGGATATCCTCAGGAAGAAAACTGAAACAACGTTGTACATGAACTTCCGCATTTACTTAAGAAATCTTAATACCGCAAAATGAGAACATAACAAAGAGACTGCGCTCTTGCCAACAAAAACATAGAGTAGTATGACCACTTTTATGACTAACAACTGTAAATAAGTGTGAAGCCAGGCTTTGGACGAGGAACAGTTGTTCTAGATTAATATAGGTAATACATTAGCAAAGAAAAGGTCAGACACTTCAACAAGAATTACTGATAAATTAATGATAATACTCTTTGTTACTGTATGTGGATTGTTAATGAAATCCTATGTGATTTTTCTGTAGGCTTCGGATGAGGAACAACTGTCCTAGATCAATTTAGGTACTATGTTAGCAAAGGAAAGGACAGAGACATTAACAAGAACTGATGATAATTTAATGTTTACTTTGTTACTGCACGTTAGCTATAATTAACTCAAGTTGTGATTTTCCGTTCGGGTGTATAAAGAGAGCAACATTCTTTAGGCCAATTTTAAGAAATTAGTTGTCTTATCTTGACATTTCCTCGCTCGTTTAGCCCAAATAAATAAACCACAGGCTATAAAGAAGATTTTATATATCATGTTGTTACTCTATTAAAGAACGTTTTGTTAGTGGTATGAAAAATATATTTACAATGAATATTCACTACAACTGATTTGATGTGATGAGAGCCAGAGAAAGAAAACTAACAAAGAATCTTCTTAATTCATTCTCTCTTTCTTTCTTTCACTGTTGTGATAGAATGTTTTTCTCCGATTTAGACACAATTCCCATCTTAGTTTCCTAAAGTTCAGATTCGCCGTGGAGGAACAAAGGATAATTATAACAGGCAAAATGTCTTTAACATAACTAATGCATGATACCGGTTACTGAATAATCTCAAGGAAATGTTTTCAAAATACTCAAAACCAGCATACAAATATTGATAGAAACATATGAAAGCGTGTTACCCACTGCCATGCCAAAGGATTGCTTGTAAAATTCTCCATTCAACATAAACTTATAATCAACAGTAAATAATTTCGTTGAATCCATATTTCATAAGGCTGTCGGTGGGAAATCCCATCCGGTTGTTTTATTTGTTGAGATATTCTCATACAGATTCAACAGATACTTTACTTTAAGAAGCTGCATTAGGAGTCCTAACTGACCATTATGCCGTGTGATTTTCTCGTTAAAACACGATCTTCGCGACTTTTTTAAGACATTTTGAAAATTTATATCATATTATTAGAAAATATTAACTAAAATAATTCTTTATTCGCATGAACGGATGCGTTCCCTGCATTATAAGGACCTTTCTAATAATTCTACTAATCTCGACCCAACACCCCACTTTCCAACAATTATATATGAACATCTAATAATCTATGAATGTGTTATAAATAATTCAAGATACGGCTCGACAAAAATAAAAGTTTGTTAGAAAGACATGCTTCCTTACTTAAGAAATGTGACGATGTACAAAAGTGCTCACCAAAAAAATGTGCTCGTTCATTGTATGTGAAAGTGCAAACGAAAGCAAACACTTTCACCCAAAAAATACTTCACTTTTCGCTAACCTTCTTACCTCCCCTTCCTCCAATTCTTGGTCTTTGCCTTGTACACCTCAACACACACTGATCCATTCGTTCAACGCCACCAATATTTTACGCCCAGGTTCCCCCTACAACCTTTTTCTTCCCGAACATTCGCCAACAAAATATCCTCCTTTTACTGTATTCTCAAGCACCCTTCTTTCTTTTATAATACTCATATATTTAATATATTTAGTGGGTGTGTGTGTGTATATATATATATAAATTATATATGTATATATATTTATATATATATATATATATATATATATATATATATATATATTAGTATATAATGTATACAATATACATATATACTACATACATGTGTATATATATACATAATGTTATATACATACACAGACACAAATAAATGTGGAGTCAATGGATAATGACAGAAACTATAATTATTAGGACTAATAATGCTTCAGGGCAAAGGAACAAAAACTCATATCTTACAAAACCATCATTATTTCACTGCCACTTAAACCCTACATAAATATAAAATCAGTATCCTTAATACCATAGAAATCAAAAGGTTATTCGAACAATTCCATAAACAAGAACTAAATTGTGCATCATGAAAACCATCATTCCCTCCAACGCCGTGCTATGCAAAGCGCTTCTTTGAGATTCGGCAACTCATGTCTTTCCTATGTTTTATCTTCCACAAATCTCCGTTCATCTCGAATCTCCCTCCTCACAGTTCTCTTCCAAGTTGGTTTGGGTCTTCCAACTCTTCTCGTGTCCACTGGAAACCAGCAGACTCTATCGCGTCCTATATGAAAGTACAAGAACACAAATCCATTGAGAAATCTTGAAACCTTTCCAAACTTTAGAACGATTATGCTACTTTATTTTTCATGGTTATAGGCTAAACGTTCAAGTATGCCCACGTTCTTTCTTGACCTTGATTATACCGACCTAGTTAACTATCGAACTCTCAATAGAGCCTGGTTTTTTTAGGTGGAAAGTTTTTTCCCCAAATGAGTATTTTTTTTTTTTTTTTTGCTCCTTTTTTTACGGTAACCTTTTGTAACCTCTTTTACGGCCATGGAAGGACTGTTTGACTTCGTAACTTTTTTTTTTTACTCATAACGGCAATTCTGTTTGAATTATTAAAAACATGCTACGATAACCCGCTGCTATTAGTATTTCTCATTTAAACCCGTTGTCCAGCAATATTTTTGTCAGTAAAAATATCTATCGTGTCTCAGAAGATTATTATCCCAATCAAGGAAGATTTTAAGTGACAAAAAGTTGCCTTACATAACTTTCTGATGTAGAGCAAATATTTGAAAATATCAGCAATCGAGTTATATGATTATTAAGCCAGGAACACCACATTTCCTTGCACTTCTTCTATTCAACACTAAAAATAAAATCACTAATTTAAATAAAAAAGAGAAAAAGTTATAAATTCTATACTAACAAAAGAACCAGCCTGAGAAATTACTATGAAAAGTGTATTACTTTAAAGACTCAGACGACGTAAGACAAGAAATTATCTCCGCAGGCAGCTGTCGCATACATTAAAAAAAAATTGACCACAATATAAAAAAAAATTACTAAGTAATAAATTTGATTTAAATTTCCCGTGGACCACCCGCCCTTCAACGTAACGATCTTAATCGCAAGCAAATTTCAAGCACGCTATAAAAAAGTTCTTTGACTGGGGATGTCCTGTCAAAACGAACTGGACTGGAGGAAGGAGAGAGAGAGAGAGAGAGAGAGGAGAGAGAGAGAGAGAGAGAGAGAGAGAGACGACAGTAGAAACCTGGTCTCGGCTTCAGCATTAGCGGTTGCTTGAAAAAAAAAAAAAAAAAAAAAAAAAGTGTAAAGAGAGAGACGGGAAGGGACGGACGATGGAAGTGAGGAAGCACAAAGGAAGAAAGATGAAGAACTCTGGAAGTCTGCCAAGAAGAGAGAGAGAGAGAGAGAGAGAGAGAGAGAGAGAGGTCCGAAAAGTCACCCTTTTGCTAGCTACAAGTCCCTACACCCTCCCTCCTCTCTAACAACCATTCACGACCCATCTTCTTTCAGACGCCCCCCCCAAAACCTTATACTTAACATGACATATGTGAACTTAACATCCGAAGCAAGGAGCCAAATTCGGATTTTATTTGTTGGGAGGAAAAAAGACGAATATAAAAGTTTTTTTTATTGTACTGAGAATATTCTCTTTTCTTAGATACACTTTTTTTAAAGAAAAGTGTAAATAATGTCGTGTTTTCAGGGTGTGTGAAGGGTTGGGTGTATCACATAAAATACGGTGTTCCGAAATTTATCGTTTTACGCTGGGAGACATCTGACAAGATAAATCTTGGATAAGGTTTAGAGGTTGCGAGGAAGACGCAAAGGTACACCTATAACTTCATAATATTGCAACTTTCTCTCTCTCTCTCTCTCTCTCTCTCTCTCTCTCTCTCTCTCTCTCTCTCTCTCTCTCTCTCTCTCTCTCTCTCTCTTCCAACAGACACATCAATAATTTATATGTAATGAAAATTTCGGCAGAAAGTGATATATATATAAGGTTGAAACGTCCGAGTTTACAAATGTCTCTGTAAAATAGTTCTAATGATATCAACGAAATTTATAAATTTTCTGTCACAAAGACCAAATCTATTAAACGTCAATCATCTATCATTAATTATGTATAATACCAAGTAGATGGAACAGCAACTCGATTGGTGACATGGTAAGAAAAGGAGAGGGTGGAGATATACCTGACCATTATTTGTTTGAAGCAAAAGCTGAGCCAGATATGAGTTGGAGAGGAACGGATGACATTGTGGATGTGAAAGCAACTGAGTTGGATAAGAAGGAAATGAGATCATGCGAGGAGACTATAGATAAATTATGGTATAGAGTATAAAAAAAAGGAATGAGTATAATTATGAGAAGTAAAAGAGGATATAAGAACAGTAAATGATGGGATGAGGAAATATAAGGTTTAGGAGAGGAAAAAAAGATCGTAAGAGGTGCAGGTGAATGACAAAAGATCTTGTGCAGGGAACAGAGGGCTACTGAGGATGGTTAACAAGAGGATGATAAAGAAAAAAAAAAGCAAGTAATAAAGTACACAATGATAGATTTCGCACTGCCTTCAAAGTGTAAACATTACTGTTATTGCTTTTATTTTAGAGAGATTTTTGAAACTGATGACAATTTAAACATTACTCCATTTCAGGGTCCTTTTAGTTGTGTAGCGTACTGGAGTTCCTCTTTAACATTAGGGTGTAATTTTATGCAAGCAAAGTGAAAGCACAAATCTCTGATAGATCCGAAAAAACGGCTTAAATTGAGTGGTCCGACTAGGATATAACGGCTGATTTTTCCGGTTATGTTTATTTTGGGAATAATCTCAATAGCTCGTATAGTGAACATTATCTACTATAGAATTTGAGGATTACAAACGTGAAATGCATTTTGTCAAGTTGTTAAATATAAATATTTCTTTTAAAGCAAAATGATTTTTCCCGGGATTTTGACTGTAGGATCAGAGAGGAAAAAGACGAATTTTTCTTAATGGATAAATGATTTATCAGTGACTGTGTCGTCATTCTTGACCAGTATTTATAGATGGCGAGTCTACGTCGTTTCAGGATTGGATGCCATTCCCTCTTTGTCCTATTTTGCATGTTTTACTATCACAGGTGTACGCAAATTTTTCCATACGTACCTACATAGCTGCATGCATACATACATAATATATATATATATATATATATATATATATATATATATATATATATATATATATATATATATCACACACACGCGCGCAAGGAATTGTATACGAAAGTTGCAGAACTTTTCGCGTTTGGACAACAAGCATCTTCGGCTTAATATTTTTTTTAAGAGGCTGAAGTGAAAAAAAAAAGAGGCACTGCGAGTGGTAGACGACAAGGAAAAACAAGAAAAAAAAAGGTAGAGGTTGATGAATAGTTTAGTCAAAATACTAAATGCATTACATATAATCAAGCTGCATTTAGGTGGTCTAGTCGTCTTTTATCTTCAACGGTTTTTTTTTCTAGATAATAAAAAGAGCTGTCATCATTCATCACTAATTGCAAATTTCATGTCGGGTCCTCCTTGCCAAATCCGCTTTTCCATTAGAACTGGTGAAAACTCTTAGCTCTCTCTCAAGAGAGGGCTATAGCAGTATTAGGATGTCACTATCTGAAAAAAATGTTGTTTGTTTGTTTCTCTCTCGGTATGAACCATACTGACCAATCCCTATGAATTCTGGAATAATTCTCCAATCTGCTTTGTCGCCACATTTCCTCAAGCGACCTGTGAGTTTCATCTCTCTACTCAGCTTTCTAAATTTCGTCGTAACTCCCAAAACATCTGCTATCTGCAACTTTCTGGTATGCACACAGCGACCAACTTGTCATTTCTAATGGAATTCTGGTACTTAATAGCAGCTGCAATAATATTTTGTGCTAGTATTTCAAAATACATTTTTTTTGAGTGATGTGTGGTGATATGCTCACGAAAAAATGTTGTATACTTAAATCTGGTTTTCGGTGACTCATAAAAAATTATTATATAAAATATAAAGGGATATTTGTACTGAAATAAAAATAAAACATTACGTTTAATTATTTATCCTTACCGGGAAAAATAATGTTTGAATTAGTAGGCAATGTACATTTAACACTTATAGAAGGAGAAAATGTCACTTCTCTTATCTTAATTTCATAGAGGTGAGATCGATTTTAAGAACTACACAAGTAATAAATGCGCCGATGTTTCTTCGGTGCTTTCGAGTTTTCTGTACAGCGTATAATCAAGGCCACCAAAAATACATCTATCTTTCGGTGGTCTCGGTGTAATGCTGTGTGAGCCGCGGCCCACGAAACTTTAACCAAGGCCCGGTGGTGGCCTGTCCTATATAGTTGCCAGAAGCACGATTATGGCTAACTTTAACCTTAAATCAAATAAAACCTACTGAGGCTAGAGGGCTGCAATTTGGTATGTTTGATGATTGGAGGCTGGAAGATCAACATACCAATTTGCAGCCCTCTAGTCTCTGTAGTTTTTAAGATCTGAGGACGGGCAGAAAAAGTGCGGACAGTAAAAAGTGCGGACGGACAGACAAAGCCGGCAAAATAGTTTTCTTTTACAGAAAACTAAAACAGTTAGTGTAATTATGCCTTTTTTTTTTTTTTTGGTTAGCCATAATGAAAATTCTGGTCTTAAAAGTACTTGAATGAGTAACGACCAGGAAATTCCTGACGGTGATAAACGAAAGGTTAACGCCTGGAAAAAGTTCGTGAGATATAGATATGTATATAAATAGACTGTGTATGTATATAAATATATTTATATATATATATATATATATATATATATATATATATATATATATATATATATATATATATATATATATATATATATGTATATATATATGGTATACTTATGCAGATATATATATATATATATATATATATATATATATATATATATATATATATATATATATATATATATATATTTCTATATCTAAATATATATATATATATATATATATATATATATATATATATATATATATATATTAGTGTGTGTGAGAGAGAGAGAGAGAGAGAGAGAGAGAGAGAGAGAGAGAGAGAGAGAGAGAGAGAGAGAGAGAGAGAGAGAGTTCTCATCATAAAGACTCGAAAATCGCAATGCCATACTTATCACTGCCGTTTTCGTTTCTCTTTGTGAAAAAAAAGGGATGAAATCTCATGACTTCCTTTTTGTAAGTTGTTTATATTTCTTCCCCCCACTCCCCGGTCCACCCCCTTAAACGAAAAGGCTCATTTTTCTTCCAAATGAGCACCTCGTAAGTGTTCTTGAATGTGAAAAGTTAGAAGCCCTTATTAGCTCCTAAGCTTTTCGGATTTCACTTTGAAGATGGAATTTTTCTGGAGCAGTTTGTTGAGCAAAACAGCTAGAAAAAAATTTGTCTAGATTATCTTTATTTATTGTGTCATCTTCACACACTTTTCCCTTTGTCCCAAACACATATATATTTGTTATATTAGACTGGCAAAAAATGTTCTAGGTCATCTCTATTTATTACATCTTCCTCATACATTTTCCCCCTTTGTTCCAAACACATATATTTGTTATATTAGGTTAATGATTATATTTTAGGGACAGCATATTCAAGCTTTTTGTAGTACAGGTTTATGGGATTTATATAATTGAACATTGTGTCTGTAAGTTATTCCGTAAATATAAATGAATTCGATGTATGTGGCTTGACATTTATGAATACAGAAAAGTCACCCGTGGTGTATAAGTGGGAAAACTTCATACACACACATATATGGATTTATATATATATATATACATATATATACATATAATAGATATATAAATATGTACATATACATATATTTATATATATTTAAATATAAATATATATATATATATGCACATATATAATATTCATATATATGTACAAATATACATATATGTATATGTATATCTACATATATGTGTGTATACATTCGTGTGTATGTTTGTATGTATGTATGTATGTATATATATATATATATATATATATATATATATATATATATATATATATATATATATGAACAGGAATAAACATTGTTCTAAATTGTTTAAGCCGTTTCCCCTAACATGGGCTAACTCGAGAGGAAAACAACAACTCCTCAAGAGGTCACTGCAATATAAATACTTCAACTGCTGAATCGTGACTGAACAGCCTGTGCAGTACACCATACACAACGTTATCCGCTTTACAGACCTATTCGGCTCATCAGCAATGCCTCGACCCTTCTATACAAACTGCGTCATTCTCCCAAATCTTTTACTCATTGTCACGTTGCCTGGAGATTACGGTCCATCCTTTCCCTTTCTCAATATTAACCAACTATCTATCTATCTATCTATCTATTTATCTATCTATATGTATACATTTGTATGTATGCATGTATGTATGTATATAATTAAATATATATATGTATATATAAATATATATGTATGTATATATACAGTATACATATATAAATATATATGTATGTATGAATATATATGCTTTATGTATGTATATATACATGATATATATATATTGCCATATAAATTTCTGACTCACATCAGGATCGAGTTTGATCCCGTGATAGTCTTTAAATTGAAAGGCAAGTTTGAAATCTCTGTATGGGAGAAACCCACTTGTGATTTTTACTATGATTTTCTAATCATTATGAACTTTTGAACTGGTGTGGAGATTTAATATGAATATTCAACCTCTTTCAATAAGAAGCTGGAACTGATTGGGCAACTGCACCCAGAGGAATTACCTGGGCAAGCTAACTGCCTGCATACCAGCTATTAGCCATAGTGAGACTTCTTTAATCGTTCAGAGTTTGTTTTTCCATTTTAATCAAACCTGACTCAGCAATGGACCCAATTGACAGCATTTAATTGAGCGAACGAATTATGCCCTCAGGTTCCAAATTCTTATTGACCTGTATGGCCTCTTGGGCAGCGCCAGGAATTACCTGGGTTGCTTTCAATTGAAAGATTGACCTGAATTGCCCTCAGGTTCGATTCTGATGATGAGTCAGAAATTTATTCTGTTCCACACGTGATTGTGTGTTATTTATATATATATATATATATATATATATATATATATATATATATATATATATATATGTGTGTGTGTGTGTGTGTGTGTGTGTGTGTGTCACTAAGCTTTGCTGGATATCTGATATATCTATAACCCTTAATTAAAACAAACGACACACACACACACATCAAGCGTTACTCGCTGCCCCAAGATTATCCGAATTACACAACAACAGAAAATGTCAGCTTCAATCTACCTGGCAATTTTTCCCTGTTAATAAAAACGAAAGGATTAAGCTCCAGCCCCACTAAAAAACAATTAAAATGGAAATCTGCAACGTTTCTCGCATTGTCGTACACCAATACTTTGGCGCTGACGCCAGAAAAAGTGATCGAATATTATTTTTCCGAAAACGTAGTGAACGCTTAAAAGCCCAACAAGCATTTGTAATCCCGGGCATCCAGGCAATTTCAATTAATCGAGCAAGCACCCAGCAACACACGTGCTAACGTTGTCACGTAAGGTTAACCCACCAAAAACCATAACGACGTTGGTGCTCAAATGTCCTTCTCTCCCCAGATATTAGAGTCATTCTCTCCCCAGATATTAAAGTCAATCTCTCCCCAGATATTACAGTCATTCTCTCCCCGGCTATTAAAGTCATTCTTTCCCCAGATATTAAAGTCATTCTTTCCCCAGATATTAAAGTCATTCTTTCCCCAGATATTAGAGTCATTCTCTCCCCAGATATTAGAGTCATTCTTTCCCCAGATATTAAAGTCATTCTTTCCCCAGATATTAGAGTCATTCTTTCCCCAGATATTAAAGTCATCCTCTCCCCAGCTGTTAAAGTCATTCTCCCCCAAATATTAAAGTCATTCTCTCCCTAGATATTAAAATTGCTGGTGTTTCAAACGTCCTTCTCTTCCCGGATATATTAAAATAAAAATATAAAGAAACTGAAGAGGAGTCCAGGAGGCGCTCTCTCCGAAGCATCAGCATCATCAGCATCAGCCCTTCGTGTGTTCGGCCGAATCGAAGGCCACCACCAACAGCAGCCGTGACACGAACTTTGGTGTCGTGTCTCCAATAATACGTCCAGGCGGCGGGTTATGTCGAAGCAGCTGGCAGGCCGCGAGGACCATCTGGGTTCTCGGCCGACAGTACACCCGATATCCACAGGAATTGTCACTTATCCCTTTAATGTTTCCGATAATAGTCGACGATGGCGCCTAACAAATAGCTGACAGTGGCATATTAAACATATTTCAATTTGCGTGTGTGTGTGTTTTTTTAATTACGTTTGACAGTTTGCCACTAGAATGTTAAAATATACAAACAAGAAACTAGGATGCAAAATTATTTTCTTGTGAATAAAAACATCGAAACCCACGTGATCAGTGAGAATTTTGGCCAATTTAAAGAGATATGGACGATGTTGTGACAGTAATTAGTTACTCAATCGGTTGTCAAATATGGATGTTACTGCTTATACTAGGTGTAATACTGTACCAAGGAATATTCATTTTACATCTTAATAAAACAACCACACAGTAGTATGAATTTGCCATAAAATAAAAGACGCGCGTTAACACATCAATATTCCGAACAAATAAGGCTAATCTCCAAGGCACCAAACCCACATCATTTCAGTACAAATCACAACGGGAAACAAACACTAAATCTTACCGACGTATAGCAAACATAATCAAATGAGATCCTGCACTCCACAAAAGCAAGAGCCCATTCATTACCGCATAACAACCAATTTCACAACAACATTAGAGTAATATCCCTGCTTTGCATCGAGGCAAAGGCACGAGTGAGTGATCGAGGCATAACGAGCTTCAATGTTCGAGAGAGCGGTGCTGTTAAAGAGGTAGGCATCGCTTGGCTCAAAATGCACTTCATTAACTGTTACTAATCTGTAAAGCTTATCAAGAACAGGTATTCTGATACTTCATACCTGTTAAGAACGTTGTTACCATTTCTTTAGAACAGAATCTATAGAAGATAGAATTTAGGTCAAAGGCCAAGGCCTATGAGGTCATTCAGCACTGAAAGGGAAACTGAAAGTAAAGGAGGTTTTAATTGATTCAAAGTGCTGCCTCGCGGTAGCACTTTGAATCAATTGATAATAGCGGATGGAAAATAAGACGGAAGAAAGAGAATAAGAATGGACGTACAGTAAAAGGAAGAAATTGGTTGCAGCCAGGAGACGAAGGGACGCTACAAAGAACCATAAGTAATGCCTACAGTGCATCGCACGAGGTGCACTGAGCCATTTCTTTACGTCCCCTTCATAGTCTTATATCATTAAATTTATTAAATTAGGTCACCTAAAACTCAGATTTCCCGATTTTCCAGAAAATCAGACTTATCATGACTTCTGCAATATCTTTTGCCTTTAATATCTTGTGATATAAACATGACAGCCGGTATTCGTCGAATTACAAGCAAAGGTTTGTCTGATGATGTGACTGACAATACTATCGGAAGAAAAATGTTAATCTATACCTGATCAAATAACAATAAGTCTCAATTTCTTATAAGCTACTTACACAATACTGTCCACTTAAAGCATATATTTCAATTCGGAATCCCTAACATTCTTGGTAAGTAACATTGTGAAAATATGGTAGGCTACGCTATAACGACAATAATCTTTACATCGTATCTCAAGTATATACAAAAAACGTAGGCTATATAAACTTACATATGTTTACTATACCTACAAATTTTGATCTATTGTGTAATTGTGCCACATTTCCCGACATTGCCTCAATCTATGACTTGTAATTTTTATGCTTTGCTTATTATTCCAATACTCTAATTATTTGGTGAACAGGATGTACAAGTTAGTCTACGAACTTTTACATTATTATGATTTTCTCCATTCACACCCGCAAATAGTATACATATGTATAATACATAAACAATTGGGAAAAAAACCAACGCATAAACTCACATATATTACATATAATACCAGAGATATGCATATATTTCTACATTTACAAATACATATCTGTAAGTATATAATGTATCATATGTCAGCGAAATATATTTTACCATAACGACACTAGAAGACAATGCTCTCAAAATTTACATACAGTATATATCAAGAGTTTTTTACATGGTCTATCACTTCTTTTTAAATCTGGCTCTCCTTTTCTCACTAATATATAGTAGGTTATAAATGCAGCGACTTTTGCCTGTAAAGGAATAGAGAAATATTACATGTTTAGCACTAGCATGGAAGCAAACATGACAATATTGATGTCGGCTATTTGATCGATTGGTATTAATGCGAGTATGACATACACTAATCAGCCAACTATGTTAACGGGTAACCACCAAAACTGAACTACAGATTTTACTTGAATACGAATTACTAATCTCTCTCTCTTATTTTCAATCATCTTCGGTAATTGTTATTCTTGAATTTTCTAGAGAGAGAGAGAGAGAGAGAGAGAGAGAGAGAGAGAGAGAGAGAGAGAGATGTAACTTGTATTCTAATTAAGGCCTGCAGTTCAGTTATGGTGGTAACCCGTCAACATAGTTGATTTATTAGTTTGTGTCAGACTGGTATTAACACTGATCGATTAATTAAACTTAATCGAAATTTATATTGTCATGTCAGCCTTTAACCCAATAATAAATATCTAAATCTCTTTTGATGTCTTTACAGGCAACCTCGTGTGGTGCTGTTGTGAAGATGAAAAGGGAAGGTAATCGGCAGAAAACATTCCCGAGTCAGGTATGTTCATTTTGAGCATTTGCCCAAAACAATAACCTGATTTTGCGGCAAAAGAATCTTTTGGTTTACTTTCTACGTTATATCGCTTAAAAAATACTTAAATGGTTACGTATTTGTATATTTAATGCTTAAAACAGCTAAGGCTGCTGAACAAAATCTAAACAGCCAAAGATTTTGCAAATGTTTTGCTTTGCTTAAATCGAACGATAAAAATCATGGCACACAGATTACTGACTGCAAAAAATCCACCGGAAACGAAAGGAGAAATATTCTTCGCCATCAACGGGGGGAAAGTCACAGCCTATCAACAACGTTGACATCTAGAATACATATGAAGCTGGAAAGTAGATACCTACGTAGCCTAGTCAACTTTTACGAGCACACACGTGCAAACGCCAGATTCGGTGAGTTGTCAGGGCCCATACTAACCATCACAGACTGCGAGAATGCATAAATTCTGACAGACTCTACTTCAAAGACACAGAAAGGTTCGAATCTATTCAGGACGAGACGAATAAACTACGAAATAAAAGAAATCTGGAATCAGTTTTCATCCATAAAAAGAATTTCTTCCCACACTGGAAAAATGAGTTTACATCCGACGGCAAGTTTAGAAATATTTCGCCTGTCAGAGAGGAAACATCAAACTACCAAACCCAAAAGAACGCGGCGACTTCTTGTACAGAAATTGGTCGAAATCTTTCCGACCAATTCCTATACATCAGTCCCTCCATGTGTAACTTCTGGAATAGCAAATGAGGTACCGAGACAAACACGCTGCTTTTCTCTAAATCTTTTTCTTCCCGGGACACAACATCATTAAATAAAAGAAAACAAATATTCAACCAAATACCTGGTAGTACTATAAGCATCCCAACTGGGATTTATAATAATTATATCAGTTCTTGTAATAATGTCTTTCTTTTTGTGTCAACCTCATTACGTCACTCATAATATTCTGCATTTTTATCAATGGTCTGCTGTTATAACTACGCCTCAATTTAATTATTCTTTACTCAAACGGATTCAGTTCTTTTATATTCTTTCGCATCTGTTTCGTATTTTAAGATTTACCAATTTTTCCTCCTTTTCGCAGTAAATTGCACCTTTCAAATAACGTAAGCAGTTGTACTCAAATCTCAGTCGTAGATAAAAAACAAAAAACAAAAGAGCGGAAGTGGTGCTTATTATATGGAATTTGACGTAAAGTTCAAAAAATTTCACTTTACACTTTCAAAGTATCTAACATACATTTACAACCAAAGTACTCAAATTTCGCCTACAAAACAGCATGAGGTTAACTTGGTATCTACGCGTCGTAGTTAATACAATCATTGTATGAAACCTACAAATACAATTATATTTGAGAAAACTCTAAAATCGTGGTCATTTTAAACTATATAACAACGACCTAAAAAACATCTAAAAATAAAGTCAAGCTCGGAAGAAACTTATAATTTAAAAAAAATTTTATGAAAGGTGCAATAAACAATATCTAAGATTTCTTGAAACATGCACAAACTTACACATACACAAAAATCCGATTCTGACCAATTAAACTAAGCAGTGAGATTAAAAATGTGTATGACCAACAGAAACAGTTAAAGATGATATTAAACCATTCCCAGTCATAAAAACATTACGGTATCAGAGACACGATGATGAAAAATGTTCTTAAAGCGAATCCTAATAGCTAAACACAAACCATTCTGAAAAGTCTCTAAAAGACATGACAGTGGTATGACACACTGACCTAGAAATCGTGATGTTCCGTTGCACATCTTTACCTTAATACATACGAACATAGCTGTCTCTGAATGCTCTGTTACTTTAACAGAGCCACATTCGATATTGTATATTAATATTTAACTTTCCAAGCTAATTTTAAATACGTGAAAATGAAGAACTAACAGCCACCATAATGGGATGTATGTTCATAATATTAATTAAGACTTTAAAAGTAACGGAAAATTAAAATATCAGCAATCGGCCCCCTAAAACAACAGAAGAAAAACTCATAATTCTACTAACATTAGGATAGTAATGTCAGTATAAAACCTATAAAAAAATTAATAACTTTACAGAATCAAACTCCAAAAATCACGGCAAAAATAAGTTAAAAATTGTAAACACCGAGTTAATAAGTTAGATTATTATTTAATCCTTAAACTGTTGTGTAAGCATCGCAAATAACTGCATGTAATAGAAACTAATTAATTTTTATTTATCTATTTACTTATGTGCTGTCAATTATCCATAGAGGACTTTTGCTTTAAAGTAGCCCGCATGGCGATAATTTGCAGAGCAACAAGGAATATTCAGCACGGCAAGTCCAAAGTCGATGAAGAGGTATATTCGATACAACAAAAATTAAACTGGTGTTTCATAGTATACAAGTCACAACTCTTCTTTGTTTTACCCTTGGTTTTATTCAAGAGAGAGAGAGAGAGAGAGAGAGAGAGAGAGAGAGAGAGAGAGAGAGAGAGAGAGAGAGAGAATTTCACAGTCCTGCTTTGTTTTACCTAAATGAGAGAGAGAGAGAGAGAGAGAGAGAGAGAGAGAGAGAGAGAGAGAGAGAGGAAGGGTCTTCCATAATGCAAAATCAAGTATATCATAAAAACATTCGCTCATCTAATTCTCGGTACAGTTGCTGACGGCGCAAAATTCCCCAGAATTAGTTAAATTGTTATTTGGCCTTGGATAAAATATTCAGGGCATTGCTTAGAATACACACGGGAGAGAAAAATGGAGAATGAAATATTACAATCACATGAAATATTACAGTCACTGTTACGTTAAAACCCAGATGCTGAGAATTACTTATCAATAATCATAGTAACTGCAAGTATTTAGTTTAGCTGTTTAACAATGCCTGCTGTTAATTGATTTTTTCATGATTTTTTCATTTTCATTTATTTATTTTTATTTATTTTTATTTATTTTTATTTATTTATTTTTATTTATTTATTTTTATTTATTTTTATTTATTTATTTTTATTTATTTATAATACATATATCATCACCATTATTATTATTTCGGCTTTAAGAGTACCCTCCATTTTTGTTTGGATTAGTATAATTATCATTATTCAAGTAATGAATCTGTGACAGACAGAAAGGATAAAAGAATGGATTAGATTAGGTGAAGCCTCACACTAACACTTATATACTTGAAATCATTCATACAGTTAAATTTGTATGACTCGTTCACGTAAAAAAGGCAACCATAATGGATTTTGCTAAATCCTAAAACAGAACGGTTGAAAAGAACATTTTCCTTATTTGGCTGCTACCATCCACTTCTGCTAGTAAATGCACATGCTTATACCGTTGTCAATCCGTTGCAGTGTTTCAGCTCAACCTTTAGTTTATCCTCAACTTAATGTTCATACTCAATCTTGAGTTCATAATCACTTAAGTTTGTACTCAATCTTACGTCATAATCAGTCTTAAGTTCATATTCAAGCTTATCCTCGTAGCTCATCCTCAACGCTCATACTCAATCTCAAGTTCATTCTCACTCAAGTTTATACTTAATCTTAAGTCATAATCCATCTTAAGTTTATACTCAACCTTTCCCTCGTAGTTCATCCTCAGTTTCCCTACTCCATCTTATGTTCATACTCACTAAAGGTCATACCTAATCTTATGTAATAATCGATCTTAAGTTCATATTCAACCTTTCCCTCGTAGTTCATCCTCAGTGTTCATTCTCCTTCATAAGTTCACAATCACTCAAGTTCATACCTAATCTTAAGTCCTAATCAACCTTAAGTCCATTTTCAACCTTATCCTCGTACCTAGATTCTTTTTCTTCTTTGTCACCAACTTATTTCTTCCAAAAATTTCCACTTCATTAAACTCCAACCCTAAGTTCCAGTCTCATACTTCTCCATTTTTCCCTGTCCTTTCTTTTTAAGAAATAGTGCTTTTCTGTTTAATAAAGCACTGTTTATTGACAATGCTCTTGTCAGCTACTAACCAGAGGCTTCAGACTTACTGCTCATCATTTATTATTACTATGATTCAGAAAATAAAGCCCCAATTCATGTGGAACAAGCCTACAAGGGCCATGATTTGAAATTCAAGCCTCCAAAGAATATGAAGTTCATTACTAACAAATTAATCAATCTGTCTACTACATATGAAAGAACACCATTTTCAAAAAAAAAAAAAAATCCTGAACCTCCAGAAACTTGCCCGGACTGACTATAAATAAAGATGCCTTTATGTAAATGCTTTAAAAAGCAATGAAGATAAAAACAAAACTATGTATTACCCCAATTAATCTTTTATGGAGAACCGTAGAAGCCCCATTAATTTCAGAAGTCCTTCCGCTATATTCCATCTACGGCGAAACTACGGAGTCAAAACTATAAAGAGAGAGAGAGAGAGAGAGAGAGAGAGAGAGAGAGAGAGAAATGCCCCCCTTATCCTGTAATTACGAATGAACATGAAACGCTTTCCGCTTCGATTACCAGAAATTCTTTCATCAATTAATTACTGCCAAATGAATTATCTTCAAAAAATGCTGTTGCAGGTTACAGGACTCCCTTTAGATCTCCCGTGACGGGCAATACCCAACGCTAGTGCTTTTGGCAATCACAGGCAAACGAGTCAAATCGACGGAAGGACTATTTTTTCCGTGAGTGCGTTTACCATACCTGCGTAAAGGACTTTTGTTCATTGTTAATATAAGTCTTCAGAAGACAGGATTTCATTATTCGTTACTCCTACAACCAGAGAGATATCCTATAAAGAATTTCTTTCCCTAAGAGGACTGTGTCCCATGAAAACGAGCATGATAAAAAATAAACCCTAACACTTTATACACCCATTAAACATATATGGCTAAGAGCATGGCCAGTTCTACCTACTTTACCGCCAAAAGGACTGTTTTTTCTAGGTTTACTTTTTTATTTTTATTTCAATAGCGAAATTCCATTTTTCGGGCGCCGAAAAATC
Source organism: Macrobrachium rosenbergii (assembly GCF_040412425.1). NCBI lineage: Eukaryota > Metazoa > Arthropoda > Malacostraca > Decapoda > Palaemonidae > Macrobrachium > Macrobrachium rosenbergii. Next base: position 63,735,180 of record NC_089743.1, read on the forward strand.
AATGATAAACAGCCACTCGCTTTCTTCATCTCTTTCCGTCTTGGTCATTTCTGGTTCCGTCTTCCATCTCTCTCTCTCTCTCTCTCTCTCTCTCTCTCTCTCTCTCTCTCTCTCTCTCTCTCTCTCTCAGCCAAAATTCCTTCTCCCAAAATCTCAGTCCGGTCTTCAGATAGAATTAGGTGTCACTGTCAGATTCCGACCGAGCTTCCTTGTGTTTGCTTGCTATGATATATCCTCCTCAGTCGTTTCCGTTTTCTCCTCACTGCTACTTCTTTCACTTTTCTCTTATGCTTTTTAGGACTCTCTCTCTCTCTCTCTCTCTCTCTCTCTCATGATTTACGACTCCTCCTTCACATGCACGATTTTTCATGTGGATGTTTTCTTCTCTTCAAGGTGCAACATCTTTCTCTTATATATTACCGTTTCTTTATGTTATGGTTATTCGTTGTCTCACTGTCTCTTTGCCATCTTGATACGCCTTGATACGTTTACTTTCTACTCTTAATTCTTTGTCATTTCTAATTTCATTAAATTTTGAATAGAACATTTTCGCTACTACACTGCCCAAAGAAGGTGAAGACAGCCAGGTGACTTTATAAAACCCTCGAATGACCTCAGAAAAAAAATACAAACGTTCCGGATGAATCAATAAACAAACATATGGCAGGTCCATCATAAAAATCAAAAAACACCATAAAGATTCCAGCCCTGACAGCCATGCATCACTGGGCCAGTGTCCCATCAGCATTTTCGGCATTTCTCCTCTCGTAAATACGTGCGACGTGAGACGCACAATCAATGGAGTCCTGCCTTTCAGTATACAGGTTAGTCCCCCTTGGCACCCATGATTCAGGAGACTCTCTTTAAAACTATAAGTAAAATGTTGATAGGTAATTTCATAATGCTATATTACCAAGAATTCTCTAGAGGTATTTATGAGATGAAAGTCCTCCACATATAATGGCACAGTCATCACTAGTGATGATGAATGCAGGGCTTAAATGATAAGACGTCGTCAACACTAAATAAAACTTATTTCGTTACAGACTGAACCAGGATCTCTGCTTTATGAAACTACTGAAGGTAAGACGAAAATTCCTAAATATCTAAATAAAGGATCATTACCCAAATCAACTCTCTGAACAGGTAAAAACATTTTAGGGAAAGGACAATTTTACTGTATACAAATATCCACACAAAAATATTACTGCTCTGTACATCCGTCTCTGCAAATTAAATTTCAGATAAAAAGGACCATTCTTGTATTTACTGCAACCTTATAATTAATACCTTGTTTATCTAATTCTCACTAAAATGTGAAATGATCCGTTACGATATACTGAGCAATCGGAATGACTCCTTTTTCACTTTTCCAGTGTATTACAAACCACTCCCATATCAGCACAATTACACCATTAGTTCAGATCTATCTTTCCTTTCTCATTTCCTACAAGACCACTCTAATTCTTATGTTAATGAAATGATTAGCTACTACTAAGTTTCCTCTGGGCAGTGAAACTACCACTAAACAAGTACTCGAGGGCAAGCGGGATTCCGATACACATTTTTACTGGTCTGCGTTCATTACAGCTGTCAAATTAACTACATTCGTCGTCCAATTTCTGGATCCCTTCAGAAAGAAAGTCGCCTCGGAGATTTTATCTCCTGATATAATGAATTTATCCGACGACCATCTTCCCAGACGCAGACCTCCTCCGCAAATTCGGTGATAACGGCGCTGAATCTCTGAGAAAAATCATTCGAACCCAAGGAACGATTTTAAAGCAGTGATTCAACAATCTCTGTTCTACTGGGACCCTTCCCTTACCCATTCCACCCCTGGGGCAGGAGGGAGTAGGGGCAGGGAAGGGGGGTATAAACCAGGTGGGACCCGGGAGGGGAGAGGAATGAAGACGATTGTCGTGGGAAACGCAGAGTGTGATAAGTTGGTCCAGGAAAGGTTAACTGGAGAAATGAGGAGGGAAGAAACTTGAAATAAGAAGGGATGGAGAAATGACGAAAAGATACTACCGAAAATTATATGAGGCGAAGAGGAGAGGAAGGAAGAGGGGAAAGACTTCAAATGAACCTTCTTCATTGGACAAAACAAGTCCTATTTTCGTAACAGGATACCTCAAGTAAATGGAAGGGATTTTTCGAACACCATTTTTAGATGTGACATTTGTATCGCAGTAGTTCAATACTTTTATGTTACATTTTCCTTTTTATTTTTTGTAAGAAATTGAGGATGAGAAAAAATCTAAAACGAGAGAGAGAGAGAGAGAGAGAGAGAGAGAGAGAGAGAGAGAGAGATTTACAGTAAAAGTTCATTACTCAAAACCGACTCTAACTTGAGATTTATGAGCAAATTAATAATGAGAAATTAGGATTGCTTTATTTCCTCGCCCTAGGCTAGGCTTAGGAGACCAAAAGCCTAGTTTAAGCCGTAGGGTAGGAAGCATAATTCAACAAATAATAAGTAACATTCAAAATTATGAGATGTACATTTATTTCCTTTACTGAATCCTAATGTGATTAGTTTTCTATAATATAATCACAGTTTAACGTAAATTAATAAAGAAAACATTATCATGTAGTTCGGTCACTGAGTCATGGCAGAAGTCGGTACCACGTGAAAGCATCAAACATGGTCTGCTTTATTTTGATCGTCTACACTTAGACATGGCAACATGCATGACAAACCTACCACATTCAATATTAAAATACAAAATTTTAACAAGAATACAAAAAACATATTTTTCAATATACAGTTCATTTTATGAAAATTAATTCTGTTTATTCTGGACACCATTAACTGATCTAGTAGACATATAGCTAGACCTGATTAAAGCAATGCGTGCAAGCAAGCAGCTTCTCCATCCTAATGTAACTGCCTCTGCACCTGAGACAGTGGAATATAATGCCAGTGGTTGACAAATAGATTACCTGAACATTCAGCGCGTCACTGTTGTAATAACAAAGCGATATTCAATACTGGCAATGCATACGAGTGCGAGTAGAAACGTAAGAGGTTAAAGGTTTACTGATATTGAAGATATTAATGGTTTACTTAAATTGATTTACTTAACTAATACATCAATAATAAATATATTAATAGTTAGCTTAGCATGTTTCACTTGATAGGCATTGATCACCAGCTTTCATATTTTAATCATCTTTTTTTTTACATTTATGTAGAATGTAAAAATTAAGCCATTTCCCAATCTTAACAAGGTACAGTTACTGTAAAATTCCTCTCCCAGAGTTAAAGAAGGTTCTAGACGGAAGATAAAAAGGAATCCAGCCACACAAATAAATCCATCAAAAAGAACGGCAAGCAACTACCCTAATGCTGTTAATTCTTTTCTACACCATAAGCACGTTATAAAAAAAATGTCAATACAAATATCGTAGGTAACTTTCAAAACGAGGACAAATTTTTTGGCAAGAACATCTGAAATTCAATTCCAAATCCATAATTACTGACAGTTTGAACACGGCTGCAGGTTAATACTTTCTTATTACCTAAGAGCCTGTGTGGTAGAACGATTACTAAACACCCATTTTAAGAAAGAGAAAATGTAGATAAATAAACAATCCCACTGATGTAAGTTGTGATTGCACTTTTCACTACTTACAGAAATTTTGGATATTTAACGATTCAAAGTCGACTGTATGGACAAGAAAACGAAAATGAATCAAAATTTTTACTTTTTCGACTTTCATTTTGGGCCTTTGCCGTTTCGGTCTCATACCTCGTATCCAAAAGAAAGACTTCCACATTTCTCAGTCTTATATTCTCACCCAAAGTTCATTTCGCCTCTCTCTCTCTCTCTCTCTCTCTCTCTCTCTCTCTCTCTCTCTCTCTCTCTCTCTCTCTCTCTCTCTCTCTCTCTCTCTGTGGCGTTATTTGTTCCAAAAATTTCCTCTTCATTTAACTCGAACAGTAAGTTCCAGTCTCATATTTCTCTCATTTTTTCGCTCTCTTTCACTTGTTTAACACGGGTTTCCACACCCACCTAATCCTCCACTCCCCTTCTCTCCCCTCTCTCTCTCTCTCTCTCTCTCTCTCTCTCTCTCTCTCTCTCTCTCTCTCTCTCTCTCTCTCTCTGTTAGCTGCCGACCAAGAATTAAGAACCCAGCTCAGTCTCTATTTATTTATTTCCTTTATCTATTATCACCTTCGTTAACACATCAAGGAGTATACTGCCTGAATATTTATGAAAATGATTTGTAATTTAAAGTATAAAATTCACTAGCCTTTGACAATCCAGTTCACTTTGTAAAAATAAACTCTGAATGCATTAGGTCTTACGCAAGTAAAGGAAGAAAAATTCTGACAGCCTCTAGAATAACAAAATTTCACTAAATACATTGTTACCCGGCCCAGGAACGTAATGGTAGTATTTTACCTCTATCCTATGCATGAGAGAG